>NC_133104.1:44438831-44744914 GCF_022965805.1 Primulina eburnea | reverse complement strand
ACTTCATTACATATATTAAGAAATCTCTTGGTGTATATTGTTTTAATTTTTTTTAAGAATACAGTGTTCTTAATTATCTCGAGTCCCTTCTCTTTGCTAGTTGGAATGTCCTCTTCAAGAAATGGTTTGCAGCTTGATCATTCCTATGGCAAAGTACCCTCAATATGGTATTTGGATCTAATCGATTCCACCTACCAGTTGTCGGTGGCATTGGAAGTTTCTGCCCTGGACCCACCACTCCTATCCCACTAGCTTCACATGCCACAATACTGAAATCTTCTACTAATTGCTCGGTCGACTGCCCCATCAATGCCACCACCCCTTCAACTGTTTCCGCATCCTTTTCAACCATATCCTCAACTATCAAACCTTCTCCGCATGTACAAAATACTCGTTTCAAGTTGTCAAAGTCTTCCTCAATCATTGGGTGATCAAACCTGGAGAAGGTTCGGGAGCTGCCACCAGCTAGCAAAACCATGAGGTACGCCTCAAAAGAGGCCTTCATTACTTCTTGTAGAGCTAGTGGTTGAGCACGATCAGTCACTATTGCACACAGAAGAGTAAGATTCTGCTTGAGTATTCTTAATGCTGGCCTGATTCTTGAATTTATTACATCACCAATGTATAGGCTTCCGTAGAAAACCGAGTTTGAATCCAAAAATATTAGACGATAGGCTGCTACTTCTGCCACATGCTGAAAAGCAACTTGTATCGCTGATCGGCTATGTTCAAAATATGAACTGTTGAGTTGCCTTCTGTTACCAAACCAGGATTTTGGTGATGGAGTTACCTTCGGCGACAGAGTTAATGTTTTGTCAAGGGAGTGAATTTGTGATTGAAGGTAGTGTAAGGTGTTGAGACGGATATATAGGCGTTGTGTTCCACGACTTGTCGATGGACGGGGATTGTTTCCTTCATTGCCCAAATTATTGTTTGGATCTTCAATTCCTACACTGCATGCTGCTCTTTTCCAGAGTTTTCGGAACTTTGAATCCAAGCTACATCGTGTTAGCGGAGGAAGTGTGGGGATATAACTCTGTTTTGATCCTAAAAATGAGAAAAAATGTGTGCTTAGGATTTAGAGAGACAAAAATTGTGTAAACTAGATAAATTAGCAATTCTTACCACATGATGCAATGAACGTTATGTAATCTCGAAAGAGATGTTCTAAACCTTCAGTAAGATCATAAACAAGATTCTCTGTTATGTTTATAGGAATTTCGAAGAAATTTTTTACAGCTTCCTTGGCAAATCTGACTAGTTCTTCAGCAGAATGAGCGTACGGCTCAGTTTTGGACTTTGGATTCCATGTCTGCAGAATTATGAAAAAAGTTAAGAACTTAATGTGCCAATTCCATGTTCTACGGTGAAATGTGACATTTCGATTCCACGTGTGTATATTAGAAATAATTTTCTTTATAAACTTATATAGAGGAATTTGTGGTTCAATAAGTTTACTTCTGTTTCTTTTGCCCTTTGGTAAATCTCATTCCCTTGCTTCAACTTGTCTTGAACCCACTGTTTCATAAGTTTAACTATGATGGAATCAACTTCGTAAGGAACCATTTCTCTCACAATTGCCTTGCCTCCATCTTCACATTCAACAGAATCCTCAACCACCATCTGTACTAAAAGTTTCTCTAATTTCCCAGCCCTTTGCAACACCAAGACTGTTTCATTCTTGAGCATGGACGTGCCCGTTAAGTACTGCTTTAGTAACGTCCCATAACAAGTGTGCAGTGTAACAGCCGCAACTCCAGCAGAAATGGGTTGCCATTTCTTAAGAACTCGACTGAATATATCCTTCTCCTTTGAAGCCAATTCTTCGGTTTCTCTAGCCAATTTGATGAGCATTTCACTCACTTCTTGCCCTTCAAGGGATGTCCCGTTTCCATTTTTATCCACGAGCATCTATCGATATAAAAAAGTTAGCAACACCAAGCAAAAGAAAACATTCTTAGAGTGTAGATATACATACCTTGGCAAATGCGTTTCTCAGTGATGCTCGAATATAATAGTCGATCCTATTCCCCGAAGCTTCGTCCCCCGTCTCTCCCTTTTCTTGACTAATCGACACGTAGCATGGAATATCCTCTTCTAGTATCTTTGTGGCAGAGAAAACCAAAGGAAGAATGCTTTCCATTATTCCAACTGTTCCCCTATCAAAGCTTTCATGATAATCCAACAACCTTTTTTCAGACCACTTCTTCATTGCTGTTAAAACATTTGACAACATCTTGATGTAAATCGCCTCTCTATTGACCTTCTTAGCGTCGGCTGCTACTTCAGTCAACATAGCATGAGATGCCCCTAGAAGATCCGACTCCACCTGCCCAGTTGCGATATACTGCTCAAAAAGCACCCAAGTGAAACATAGATTATGTATGGACCGGTTAATCCCCAAAGTAGACCACGTTTTCTTCATAAGCTCTAGCAGTTCATCGACTTCATCAATGACTAGCGTTTCATCCTTACTATCGAAAACTGAGCTGAGAAGCGCTGTGTAGATTTGGACGTTGAGGGGGTATCCATCGGCCCAGTGGCACACGTCGGAGGCTCCACCATCGGGGCTTCGCCAAGCCAAGGAAACGATAGAGTTGCAAAGTGTTTTCATTGCCTCCGAATTCTTCCCCGTGTCTATTGCCTTTGTTTCGCAAGAATTGATAATGTCTCGAAATTTAGCGGCAACTACGTCTGATTTTTCTAGTGGGATAGAAGGGTGGAGGAGTAGTCCTGCTTCGAGTATTTTTAGTTGGCGTTTTTGCCAGATATGGTACTCGTGAGCATCGTTGAATTCAGATGGTTTCAGATGACGGAGTAACTCCAGGGGAAGAATTATGGTCTCTGCTCGCCTGCCCATCTAATCAAACAACGAATCTTCAAATATTTTTCTTTTTTTAAAAAAGAAAATAAATAAACAACACATTTCTAACAAAAATCATTGTCAATATATATATGCTAGGGTGAAGTTTTTGTTTATCTATTTGGTTATAATTAACATAACATTAACCGACAAGGAATTCGATAGGGAAGGAAAAAAATTTAATTTATAGGAGCTTTTCAAAGTAAAAATTTATCATCTTAAAATAAACTCCATAATTTATTTATCTACTATATGTATCTTCAAATTGTCGTAAACCACGTATGCATTTCCCCCAAAAAAAAGTCGTAAACCATGCATGCAATATCCATCGTAACACAAAATAATAATATTGCATACTTGGCCAACTAGAGTTCTCATTAGAGTTTTGCGAAGTCTATTGTCACTCTGCTCGGTCACCCTCATTTGCTGCCTCATAATTTCTGCCGACGTCATCGGTCGCCTCAGCCTTGCCACTGACGACGCAGGTAATGTCGACGACATCCTCGGACTCGACCCTGCGCCACTTGGAGATGATGGATTCGCTCCACATGAGCTCGAACGCCTGGAAGATGGCGCTCGCTTCAACATTCGTAGCCCCAATGCCCTCTTCACCCGACTCGTCACTGCCATCCCAACCCCCGGTGGCTTCATTGGTGATCCGGGACCTGACCCATTTCCATCCCCGCCTTCTGAAGAGTTGTAATAAGTGATCGCGCTCCGTCCACCAAACCCCGGAGAAGACCTGCATGCTGTGAAGAAAATCTCGTATGCCGCCTCCCGAAAGTCATCCCGGTCAAGACCATCGAGTTTCTCGAAAGGCGAAGAGAGATCCATGTGGCTGATATAAGAGCCAGGTTTAGGAGTTCCGGTATTCAGATTGGCGTTGGACAGACGGAGGTGGTGGTGGATCAATGGCGGAGACTTCAAAGATAATAACGATTAGAAGTCTGGTGGAAGAGAGGGAAGAGAGAAGCTGGTAAACATTATATCGAACTTTAAGGAATGTAATGTGAAAAGAGGAGCAAAAGAAACATTGGTGGGAGCAGACCATGTTAGTTAGAAGGAAGAGGGTGCAGAGATTGATGGTTCTCGTTTTCTGTGTGTTATGGACCCATTGTTATGCGAAAAATACGAGGAAACATGAAGGATTCTCACGTACATATTGCTTTCCCTAGGATTCTAGGAAAAAAACAGGACCTTTTCGTCAACGGTGGATTGCGTTTTTTATGCATTCCAAATTACATTTTAAATAAAAAGCTAATCATTTGAGGAAAAAAAAACTTTTAAAAAAAGAACATTATATGGATATTAAAAAATTTTGAATTTCGTAAAACTTGACGGAAACTTCAATTCATTTTTCATCGCAGAAAAATACATCTTTTCTTGAGATTGGTTCTTAGTTTAGGATGGTTTCAAGCATTCACAGGTGTCAATTTAATCAAAATATAAATCTGAACATAAAATTCACATCCGACAGAGACCAATTTATGTATTCACTTCAACACAAGGACGGGTAGCAGAAGATGCATGCAATATCGTAGGTGTTTCATATATATAAAGGTCCATCTAGATTGGAGTATTTGATTTCAAAAGGAAGTAGATGGTTTCAAATGACTGAATGGATTAAGAATTAGAAATTCATCATTGTTATTAAAAAAGTAACCACAATCTATTCAGCATTGTGATCAGAAAATAACTACAAATAATAGCTGCAGGATTTTAAATTCATTAATTTAGAAATTAAACAACCTAGGTGAATAAGTTTGATTTCAAATCTTAACTCCAAATCCCTCCATCAAAATGTAACTTTATTCCTTCATTCTCACATTATGTTGTATATAACATCAACTTTTGCGTAAGATTGAAATGTGAATTTAAATGTATCAAAGGAGAAAGGTCAATGAATCAAGAACAAGAAACAATTAGAATCAGTCAAGAGAGTAGTACTCTTCTATCTCAATGCCCTCCACAATATCAGAACATGAAAACTAAACCAACTCCCTACAAAATCAACATACCAAAGTCCATGCTGCGAATCTTGAGAGATTCCATTTCGAATGCTTCAGGACCTGTTTCGGTTCATCATAACTCAACCCAGTCACAGCAACCCCTTTGACACGCTTGTGTTTGTCTCAGGAGGCCATTTCGCAGACCTTTTTTGGAAGAATCTTGACTCCTGTACAACACAAGGCCAGACAGAGGGGGAAAGATTATGTCAACGGCAAAATTTATCAGTAGATTACCGCTATCCATAATCACTACCACTACCCATTGCTATCTATTCACTATGAGCTACAAATTGTGGTAATGTCAAACTTCTAACGGAAACACAACTCAAATCGACATTAACCACAGCTAAGATCTTAACTACCTCCAGAATAGAAAGAAAGATTTAAAAAAGACAGGAATAACCGAACTCCGTCTGTAAGAGGTTTGCCAAGGGAATTAATTCAAATGATACCCTATACTCAAGACACAAAGTCCAGTTTTGGCCAAGTGATGGAATATGGAATAATACGTCACCGCCATCAAAAACTACAGAGACAAGAAAATTCCATACCACAAATTCTGCTCATAGGGCTGCAGGCCAAAATGTAACTAGCCATTAATTGACTCAATAAAAGTTCTATAGAGAGGCTAAAATATCTCAGATATTATAGCAAGTGAAGACCTGGAAAAGCTAGTAAACATAGGTATGAGCAAACCGAATTTAACACTAAAATTGAAAGCAGAGAAAATCCAAAGACTTTACTCCTGAACAAGTACCAAATAGTCGCCTTAGAATTTAGATGAAACAATTGACGAGAACAATTCTATTGTATCTGAATCCGTCCACAATATTGTAACATGAAAACCAGCCTAACAGCCCTACAAAACCAACATACCAAAATCTATGGCTGTGAATCTTCTTCCCAAAGAAACCCAAGGAAGATTGAAGGATATCATTTCAACAGCTGCAGGGACTGCTTCTGCTCAAGTTAATTCTCGTGTCACAACAGGCACAGCCACCTCTAAAGTCTCATTCCATGCTAAACAGATTATCCAATATGCTCATGTTTAGCTTGCTTGGAAAATTTTTGATCCAACTTTTTTATGCAAGCCCCTCCACTCCTGTACAACACAAGGCCAAATACAGGAGGAAGATTATACCATTGCCAAAATGTATCTACCAGTAGATTACCGCTATCCTTTATGGCTATTCATCCCATTACTGCTATCTATCACTGAAATCCATTACGAAACTAATTTATCTGATGCCATAATGCTGAACTTCCAACAAAAATTACAGCTCTATGAACAAGAACTAGAGCTAAGATCTTCGATAGTTCCATTATTGAAAGAATTATATATTACGGAAATATCCGAGCTCCTGCCACTAAAGGTTCACCAAATCAACATGCATTTAATGATATCAATATCAAAGAAACATCATTCAGTTTATGGTAAGCCACATTCAACGAACAGATTAGCAATGAAATATCACCACCATCATGGAAATGGAGAATCCAGAGCACACAAACCTTTCTACTGGGGTTACAGGTCAAAACACTAATAGCTCACCAGCAATTCACTAGGATAGGTTCAATAGAAACTAGCATATCTCAAACATTACACAAAACAAGCTTAAAACTACACTTCAAAGCAAAGAAAATTGCAAGAAGACTACTCTCGAAGAAGTATGACTTATTAGAAACTGGCATAACAGTAAAACCAATAAATATGATCAAACAAACTTAAGAAATCCAAAGAGTCCCATAGAATAGGTGACTTCTGGCAAGAGCCACCTACTTTGGCCAGAGAGGAGAGTTTGTAAACTGTAAGAGCTCCTCAAAAGAAGAATAGATTGACTTCAAGCGATAAATTATTGCTGCTGACCCGATCGATTTGAACCACTACCATACCCGCTTCCATAGCCAACTTGGCCACCATGTGACCCCATTGCTGATGAATCAGATCGCCATCCAGCATTTCCATAGCCTATATTACCGGTTCCATCGCCATAACCACCACCCATGTAACTGCCAGAACCAGATTGAAGATCTCCAGGAGCACTACCATTTTGGCCGGTTGCCGAACGCCCACCAACAGCTCCATAAGCCGCTTGATTTCCATAACCTCCATCATTTCCTCCATACCCACTGTAACCATAACCTTGATTCCCGAATCCAGAAGAACCAACTGGAGATTGACCAGTAGGAAGCACATTGTTACCTGCGCCGCCGCCGCCAGGAGTACCCCACTGAGAGCTTCCATAGCCATATGCAGCTGGAGCTTGTGAGCCCCATGAACTTCTAGGAGCATTTGGAGGGCCACCACCATATCCAGTATTAGGATTTGCATAGCCTCCACCAGCAGGACCACTATACCCTGGGTTGGCACCACCATAATTCCCGTAGCCATAGCCTATACCATTGCCATACCCATAACCAGGAGCATTATACCCAGACGAACCATAAGTAGGATAACCACCACTAGCATTTTGTGAATGCATATACTTTGATTCCATTCGCCCATCATAAGAACTTGAATTACCACCAGAAGATCCATAACCCTGATATCCTCCACTGTTACCACCAGCCCCACCACCCATAGATCGGCCACCACCACCAACATTGGCGTCTTTGGGAAGAGCACGCTTCACTTCCACTTGCTTGCCATTTAAGTCATGAAATGTCTTGTGTAAAACCCTATCTACTGCTTCCTCAGAATCAAATGAAATGAAGCCAAATCCGCGAGGGCGGTTTGTTTGCTGGTCATACATTATCACTACATCAGTTACCATACCATAAGTCTCGAAATACTGCCTAAATCCATCCTCACTCAAAGTTGCTGGCAAACCCCCAACGAATATCTTCTTTGTTCTGGTACTTCCACCACCTCCAAAATTTCTTGCGCCACCAGGGTTTCCAACTTTAGAAACTTGCTGTTCCTCTCGTGATAAAGCTCTTTTAGCCTCGACCTATCAGGTATAACAATAAAATCCCATCATTATAAAGAACAAAAATCATCACATAAAAGGCGGGGTAATTCAACTGCACGTTCTTCCTGGAGTTGGTTGAAGAACTTAGCAAACAGTTTCAACCCCACGTGCTAATCCACTGTACAAGCTATTTTACGTCATAAATGGATGAAACATCATCCAAAATCTTGCTCATGTCATTTCAAAAAACAGTAACTGGATGATATAAAAAAATCAGCCGAGTTTTCTTAGTTTATTGACTATTTCTCTTTTCCTAAATACGTAAAATAATCAACAGCAGAATAGTACCAAGATGTCGATTAGCAGTACGTTACAGTATCTTCCATCGGAAGAAGCCTATGAATTGATAGTCAAATAATATTGAACAATTAATTAACAGACATAATCTTGTGTTGAAAAACTACCCTATCAACAATTGGCAGTTGGGTTGTGTAAAACCCATACAGTGCACATAATAAATGCTAAAGTATTAAGACAGGCAAATAACACAACATGCAATGAGAATTCTTAACAATGATAAACAAAACACAAACAAACCATCAGGAACAGAATGGCTGTTGGCTAAAAATGTCTCCCATGAAGCAAAACAACCCTAAATGATGGTTAATATATGAACTGATACCAAAAACTGAAGATATAGCAAAAGCAAAAAAAAATACAACAAGAAATTTCAAGATATAAATGCATTCTTCGGGCTATTTTCTAGGAAAGTGCTTATACTTTAAACGCATGTTATGCAGATGGGATAATTGTATGCCATACACGTAAATGAAATCAACGTGGTTATAAACGAGAAAACTGAAAACATGGGTCTCGACAAAAACCAAATACAAAAGAAATACAAATTCAAATACTAGGTCCCCAAAACAATAAGCATCTAATTGGAGCTTGCTAGATAACATAGATATTTAAAATAAAGGTAAATTGACATAAACCCAGATGCTAAAATAAACCAAGAAAAACTCGAATGTCGAACACAGATATTTCGCGAACAAACGAATGAAAATGAACAAAAAGCCAGACGAATCTTACCGTGCGGCCATCAATAACATGCCTATCCTGAAGAACTCCATCAAGAATGTTTGGATCTGAAAATACGACAAAACCAAAGCCTCTTGGCTTTCCAGAAATCTTGTCTCTCATCACCGCCGTCTGCAATACTTCTCCATATCCTTGAAAGTACTCTTTCAGCTTCTCCTCATCTGTTTCCCATGAAATTCCACCTATGAAAAGCTTCCCCTGATCTGAATCCATGAATAATTCCGATGAAAAATTGCAGAGATTAGTGCTGAGTTCAAGGTAATAAGGGTTTGGGGTCAGCTGCGTGAACTAACTCAGCCGACTGCTGAATAGTAGCGAAGAAAAGAGAGGTGACTTTATATGAAGGGCTGGGATCAGATGAGGTTCCAGGTTGAGGGCTGAGATTCGAAGTTAATTTTTTTTTTTTTTTGAGTGAACATTTTATTTATTTGTTATTATTTATTTATTTATTTATTATTGTTAATTATTATTATCGGTGGAAGAGGTAAAAACGGGAGAGATATTTTATTTTCGTGGAAACATTGGATTCAAGGAAAAATTATTTAGAATGGATTTATATTTCTCTCAGCATTTTCTCCGAAAAACCCAATATGTAAAATGGATTTAAATTTTTTATAGCTAAATATATTCCAAAAAAATTTATTCATATAAGCTAATTAAATTATGTTTTAATTTCTTTTTCAATGTAGATTAAATTTAGTCATAGGTGCTTGTGCATTCAAAATTTTTTTTAGTAAATAAAAAAAGTATAATCTACTATTCAAAAAAAAATCATATAGGTTGGTATATGATATAGTGCAACATCAACTCTCTTGATGAAAAAAATAAAATTACCAAACTAAAATGATACAAGATTAAGATTAAATTTTGATAACATTAACAACCATAATCGTTAGAAAATAAATAAATATGATTAAAAAAATATAATTTTCCCTTAATTTAATGACTCATTAGTCTCATTGTTTTTGTTTACGCGCTTTGACCTCACATATATACTAAGCACCGTTTGGTTCACGCTACTAGACTAGGTCTCGGTGAATTAAATACACACGCGCGTCCGTCCGACCCGGCGCGGCGTGGTGCGGTTGGGTCTTTGACCAATATTAATTTTTTTGGACCAAAATTATTTGAAGGAATAAATTTTGTTGGTGTCCAAACAGAAGCTGGTGCGCCCTTGCGCGGATGCCCGCATTCTTGCACGCGAACAGAAGGCAGCGCGCAGCTGCGCGCGCCACTCTGGTTTTCAAAGTGCGCGGACAGAACATGGCGCACGGCCGCGCCAGTTCTCGTGCGGGTGCGCGTGCACTGCTGTGCGGAAGAATAACAAGGCGTCCTTTCATCGAAACAAGGTGGCTACTCATCAAATGTTGGATCTTTACACGAAATATTGTGTTCATTCAAGACAATCTTTGATGCTCTATATATATCCCTTACATGCATTCATTTACACACTTTTGTTGCATCGAATTTCTTCTCCATATTGCTGCAGATTTTTGTTCATACACACTTGAAAGATCTTGCATTTCTTTGTTCGTCGAAGTCTAGAGTTTGTTGTGCTACTACTCTAGATAGGAGTCGTTGTATCTTAGGGACGATTGCCGTTAACGTAAAGCACTTGTATACGGGCAATATCGTCTTGTGGATAAAGGATTTATCCTTGCCTCGACTTAAAGAATCGTTGCTGTTTCCAGGATTTCGAAAAGGACATTTCCAGAATTTCGTGAAGGACACCATGTACAAACAACAAATCCTACCCTCAAAATCACAGATATCGTAACTGCAGCACAGACGAGATCTACGAAGAAGAAGAAGACGACGGCTACGAGTTTGAAGATGACCTAAGTAGCAACGAAGATAAGGGAGACAATTGTGACAGTGAAAATGATGAGAAAAATAGTGTTTTAAAGCAAAATCTTGGCTTGAAGAATGAAGAGATCGAGGTGATTGGATCAGATTTGTATGCTAACGATAGGAAAAAACATGTGCTTTCTGTGCTTAGTCCAGTTGAAAATTTGAGTCAGTGGAAAGCAGTGAAAGCTAAGGTAGCACCGCTGAGGCACGAAAAGGAGAATGCTGTGTTAGATCATGAGTACGAGCCAAATACACCAAAATGTCACCCCAAGGAAGAACAAAGTTTGGATCCTTGTGCTTTGAAGAACATGAAAAGTTGGAAAGTTTTAGGAGATCAAGGGGCAGTGTTACAGTTGATGCCAGTCTCTGATCAAACTGGTTGTTAAGGTTGACATAAAAAGACAGTTGATCTCGAACTTGATTAAGGGTTGCTTGATTAATTTTTGGTTTGATTTTGTGTATGATACATTGTGTGCATCGTTTTCGTTTCACCATATAATATACATACATATATGCATGTGGATTTGTTATTGTTCCAAACAGTTTCACTCTAGCTCGAATATTTCACACAAAATTATTATTTGAAAGGTATGTTATTTTTAATGATGATATGTGGAATAAAATATTTGAAAAAATAATTTTAATAATTTAAAATAAAATTAATGAATTTAAGAATAAATACCATAAAGTAAAAATCAAATTATAATTATGAAGCTACTTAACTTATTTTATTAATGTCAATTAATAAGAAGCCAGTTTCACATAATTAGTTTAAGATTATATTAATTTGAAGCAAAATATATCATGTGCCTACTATTGGTATAATTATATAATAAATAAAAATATATTTATCTTATTTATTTATCATAATTTTCGAAAATAATAATTTTCGGGAGCAATATTAATTTAATAATTTATTATCTAGTAATTTAGTATGAATTTTTTTGGGCTATCTAATGTTATTTTTCTCCTAAATTTACTAATAACAAATTCAAGAAAAGAAAAATCTAGAACAAGAACTTCTTGTGGCTCTAAATATTCCATCAAACAAATGACCACCAAAATCTTCTATCACTCAACTCAAGATCTCATCCCAACAGAAAAAATGGCTACTTCGCTTTCCGCAACTGCTTCTCTAGGAAGCTGGGGCACGTCCATCTCCGGAGGCGAAGACAACACCATGGCGCTGCAGTCCAAGGCGGCGGCGGCGGCGGCGCCACATTCCAGGGTGGCGCGGTCGGTCCGGTTGCGTCCGGTGATGAGGAATGTGAATGAAGGGAAAGGCATCTTCGCTCCAGTTGTGGTGGTGGCGCGTAATATTATTGGGAAGAAGAAGTTCAATCAACTGAGGGGCAAAGCCATCGCTCTACACTCGCAGGTAACGTAACTCACTGTTAATTAAACATCTGTCGGTGTGATCTTCTGAAAATTATTGGATACATATAATCATGCTTCTGGGCAGATCTCATCAAAATTTTCTTGAATATATATATATATATATATATATATAAGCCAAGGTGTGTCTGGAATCCAAGCACTCGATTAATATTTGACATGAATTTGTCAATCTTTAGAAGAATGATCGGAAGTCTATATGACCACATACAAATATTGGATTCGAATCAATTATCAAAATAATTGTGCATTTTTTAATCTAATTGAAAATGGCAGAGGAAAAAAAAAGAAGAAGACATGCACTTCATATTGCATGGGCCAAACTCTTGGTTAAGGAATCTTCTATAACTTTTGTTTTGGTAATAATGCATACCACAAATTTACGACATTTATTAATTATAGAAAGTTAAAATAGTTACGACTCATTTACACAGATATAAAGTTTCTTCCCTAACCCAAGAGATAAAAACCAGAGCAGATATCGAATCCTAACTAGTTTGAGAATAATTTTGGGTTTTTGTTATTATAACATAATTTATACAAACTGCTTTATTTTCTTCTTATTGTTATTAGTATTTCTTTTTAAAAGTATAATTTGATGTTGCATAAAAACTTTCAGGTAATAACCGAGTTTTGCAAATCAATAGGGGCAGACCCAAAGCAACGGCAAGCATTGATTCGAATTGCGAAGAAGAATGGAGAACGGCTTGGATTTCTTGCGTGATCACGAGTAAAAGGATGAGCATCTTTGTTAATTATTGTATCTATATTTTCATGTTTCTCGGTCTACAGATGTTTTAGATTGTTCTCATATTACTTCCAAGAAATTTAATTGGATATTTTTTTAGTCCAAGGATTCATCTTTAAAAATTACAAATTAATGCTAAAATAATTCTAATGAATAATAATCAACGGGGAAGATATCCAATATATATATATATATATATATATATATATATATATATATATATATATATATATATATGTATGAATGTGTGTGTGTGTGTGCGTGTGTGTTGTTTCTTCACGTGTCTTCAACACACATCAGCAACATGGTAATTTTGTGAATGAATCACAAAAAAAAAATAATCTCAAATACTGAACTTGTGCAAGTGCAGAAAGATAAATACAAAAAACAAATCATAGTGGATAAATACCAAGATTATATTAGATGAACCAAGTCTAGGAATAAACCTTATTATTAGATCAAATTAGATTAGTGTACAAATGCAAAACTCTTATTTTTCAATTTAAATAAAAAACAAAGATTACTTAGAAATAAAATATTCCTTTCAATATTAAAAAAATATATACGAAGAGCCGGTACTGTTAGCAAATCTGGATTCATATACTAAAAACTAATATCACGAGAAGCCGTTCTTTGAATATCCGTGTTAGCAACATTAGCTAGCTACTACTCATGATAAGGTACCTGGAATTGCTAAACCCCAACTCCTCTTTAATTCATTAGTAAAATTCATAAACTCAAATATCACGAGAAGCCGTTCTTTCCATTACGTACTAAAATAATATTTCACTTAAAACCAATATTTCAAAATTCATAAACTCAAATTTATTTAATACGAAAATACTAGAATGACTCGGATGAGTGACTTCCACCATGAACAACTCATCCTCGCCTGCCATCACCAACTTAATCATACTCACCTGCTTCGACGAAAACTAACGAACCATAGACTCGAAGAATTTGTGTGCTAGCAAGTCCTTCCGAAATAATAAGTAACATATAATAAAATAAGACGTACATTAAACATATTTCTTCATACTTGAACACATAAAAATACATTTTTTCCTTACCTCATATTTTTATAAACCAATATAAAAGTTAAAAAATCAACATTTTCCTTAATACTTCATCATCCTCGTATCCTCGTATAAAAATATTCAAAAATAATTTTATGAAATGTAACTCATAATTTTTTTTTCCCTTCAAAGTTATAGTCGTTTAATAAGACATACAAAAATCCAAGTTTGACATAGCAACGCATACCTTCGAAGCCCTTAATGGCGTGAATGCATGCTACCCGAAGAGATAGGATTTTTTTTTTGAAAATTCATCGATAAGTCAAACGAAGGGTTAAAACTTGTCTCGTATTGGATCGGAGATGGTTCGTAGATGACCCGGCGGTTGGAAGATGTCTCGAGAACAGCCGAAATTTGTCTAGGATTTGAAAAATTCGACCTCTACCCGAGAACCCTAGCCGCAACCCTTCTTTTTTTCTGCTTCTGATTAACGCGAGTGTGGGATGAGGGTTTTGGATTATTCTTCTATATATTTATTTGTTCTTTTTATTTTTCAGGATTTAACGTTACTAGTTAATTTATTAAAAGTGAGTTTAGCACATTAAATAAAAATGTTGAAAGTTCAAATAAAAAAATACATACCCCTTTTAACAAATATCTTTCCTCTCCAAAACTATTTAAATGACTGATTTACCTCAGAATTCCCTTGTAAATTTATGGAAATTAAATTTCTTCCGTGTCCGGGTACCTTCTTCCATGAACCATCACGTCTGAAAATCATTGTTAAATAAAAAATATCGCTAAAAATATTGATTTCTCAGTCATTTAATTCGCTATTTAATATATAACCTCCGAATCATTTTAATGCGATCTATGTGGATTTTTCCTAAATTTTTCGGACATTATGAAATCAATATTAAATGAAATATCCAAAAGCCTTAAAATAACTTTTCATAATTAAAAAAACTTAAAACAATTAAATAAATTCATTCTATTAGTTTTAATAAAAAAAATTAAGGTAAAGCAAAATTTTTAATTCCTTTGTTATAATTATATTTTTATTGTAAAATTAAGAAAAAATCTTTCCATTGAGTTGAATAAATAATGCAACTGACAATTTGTGGTGGATAGTTCTGGGAATCAAGCAAGGAAAAAAAGAAAAAGAAAAATTGGAACGGAGTATAATATACATAATTCATGAATAAATATTACAAATCAAAATTCAATACAAAATAAAGCATAAATTACATTTTCGTACACATTTTCTCAAAATAAATCTTCAAATCATAGAAAACAAAAGAATTAACTGACTCGTCTGAGAAAGCATTAGTAGAACAAATCAAACTCATAGTAATTGGTCTACATCAATTCGAACATCCAAATTATGAACTTGCGAAATGCATGCATAAAATTAAGTGGCTGACATTTTTGGATCAATATTTCACATGATGGTACACATGGACACGGAGGTTGCAATAGCCAGCGCCGCCTCCAATGCTCTAAGTGCCAACCCCCAGTGGTTCTGAAATTCATGTATATATATATATATATATATATATATATATATATATATATATATATATATATATATATATATATATATATATATATATATATATATACTGTCCGTATTAATTCCATTTTCACATGTTTAGATATATTAATTGAGCCAATTGAAATTCTAGAATATAATTTTAAAAAAAAATTAAAAAATACTGACCCGGTTTGGTGGACGAATAACGGCGTTGTGATAATTTGTGACCGGAGTAGGAGGGTTCACAATATATGTATTATAGAAAACATTATTTGTATAACTAGGTGCAGGATTAGCTGTCGTAGTATGTGATGGTACTGCAGGAATTTTTTCCTGTGTCTTTGATGGTATTGGACTTCTCGTAGCTTGTGATTGTGATGGCACCGGACTTCTAGCCTGCCAACAAAAATTAAATTTTCACAAAATGATACAACATCATCAGACTATATATATATATATATATATATATATATATATATATATATATATATATATATATATATTAGAGTGTTTGTACTTAACAAAGATATATACCTGATTTTGTTGATCATTTTCATTCCTTTGCGTCGGACGCGAATTTTTCATAGCTTCCAACAACGCAAAGTTGTCCAAGAATTGAGCCCGACCATCATGCTTGTGATCACATTTCTTAGAACGATAACAATCGCAGCACAGATTAAACGAGTCTTTAGGGTTTCTGTAGCATTCGACACATGAGAAATATATTCCTCGTATGAAATTATCGCAATTGTCACAGAACGGGCGCCCGCTTTTGTTAATGTAATATGCTGTCATGACCTCGTCGAAATCTAAGGTTCCATTGTCGTCCACGTCTAACTCCCTAAAGAATTTAGGATTCTGCATTCGTGTGTAGCCTTCTTCCTTCATGAATTCCAGGAATTCAGAGAGATCCACCTTACCATCTCCATCCATATCCATGGAGTCGAAGAATTTGTGTGCTAAGTCCTGGACTTCTTGGGAGCTTGCAAGGTAATAGGATTTTGCAATCTGCCGGAGTTCTTCCAACTCTTTCTGCATCAATGATTGATAAATTTTGTTTAACAGAAGCGAAGTAATCTGTTAAATTTGAGGTGTAAATCCATTGTAATATAGAATTATGAGCCATTTCTATAACTAACACTTTATTACTAAAACATACTTGCCTCGAGATTGGTGGAGATCTAAAACACACCCATCTTGGACATCATATAATCATGTTGATTCCTTATTACCAGATTCAAGTGCTTCAAACGACTTGTTGGTAAGTTGATATATCTCATGGTTACTAGACCCGATCTTTGTTATGTGGTACAAAATCTCAGTCAATTCTTACAATCATCTAAGAAGTCAAGGATAATTGTTGTCCGAGTTGTGCGTTATCTTAAAATCTACACTTGATTTTTGTACTTTATTGTTTGCTCGCAGTTCTTCATCTTTAACTACACCTGATTATGGTATTGCTGTAAAAACAATAAATTCTAAAATATTAAATAATACATAGTATTCAAAAAAAATTCTAATCCAATAAATACATGAAATTCGAAATCCAATACAAGATATACATTAAATTCGAAATAAAGGCTAGATATTAAAATAATTGGAAGGAAATATTGTTTACAAGACAGCTTGTTCAACAAAGAAACTAGCGAATTTTCAGTACAGTCCAGATACATAATGAATATATACAAGAAAGCAGTCTACATGCAACCATCTAGTTTCAGAATTTGGTGATGTAACATGAATGGAAGGAACATCTCGATATTTATGGAGGAATTATCTCAAAATTATGGAAGAAATATCAACCAAATTATGATAAGATTTTTAAGTTCACCCCTATAAATATCACCCATATCATTCAAAATTTCACACCATTCAAAAATTCAAAATTTTCAGTTTTTGCTCCAAATTTTTGAAATTCCTTTCCAAAATTTTGCTGAGTGTCATCAAAGTTCTGTCCAAGTTCAGAAAATTATTTCTCTCGCCCACGTGCTTAGAATCCGATCTCCACCGTTCAGAATATGCTTTCATATGTTTGAATAACATATCCAAATTTCAGCCAAATCCCACGATTATTTTTTCGTTTATATATACTCTTCGCAAGAAAACTGCTCAGATTTTAAGCGGGAACAGCATACCTACGGTTTTTCGTTCATGAACAGGTTAAAAACACTCTCAAACCTGATCTCTACGTTCATAATTTATTTGATGTAGTTGTGAACGTAATGTCCAAGTTTGAGCCCGATCCAATAGTTCAATAAGGCGCAAGGAAGGCGGATGATTTTTTGGTAGATGTGATACTGCGTTTTCGAAGTGTCGGTTGCATAATTCTTCTATGATTTCTGAATTATTCACATTTTCTTCCAGATCTAAGGTAAGTGGACTTGTTTTATAATATGTTCTATGTAGTGTATGAATTATTTCGTTTTTTAAAGTTTCGATCCAGCACCGTTATTCTGTTTCTACTCATTCTTGATACGATTATCGTATGTTTTATGTTTTGGCACTGTAAGGATTCAGGATATGGGTGGGAATCTAGCATGCACAATATGTTTATGGCCCTTATACAGTAGAATTGTAACCGTTATACGCTCTCGCCCTCTTAGATGAGTAAAAGTTAGGGACTGATATCAGTAAACCATAGAAAATAGAAGAACCTCAGTGTCTTGGCCAAAATTATGCTTATGGTTAGTATGATGACATGTTATGAGAATCATGTTATGCATGATATGATATATGATTTTCAAAATTCATGTGTATTTGTTATGTATGTGCTCGAAAAACCCCCGCTTATTGAGTGATCACCCCTTACTCTACCCTCCAAATTATATTTTAGTTTTCACTTAGTAAGTAGTAAGCGCTTCCACATATTTTTATCGTTTTAATAATTTACATTGTAAAGACAATTTTATGATTAATTATGAGTAATAGATTGGTTTTTGGTTTATATTGTACTACGATGCTAATTGTTTTCAATTGTATGATTGTAAAACAATGTCAATGTCGACTAACCATGGTCTCGAGACGTGACAGTTCCGGCTCGAGTTTAGTCATTTTCTCAAAGTTAAAAAATATGATTTTATTTAATGCTTAACTACAACTTAACATTTTATTTAAAAATGACAATCAAAATGTAATGAAAGTTCGATTAATGTATATGTATTACCGAGTCTTGGAGTGACATTAAATAAACCACCAAAATTTGATGCAAGTGCCTTCATTTTTAAATAAGTCAATCTTTAAGAGCAACGAGTTAAGCAAATAAATACCGAAAAAAAAAAATTAAGCAAAGAAATAATTATTGATGTGAAACTATGCAATTCATGTATTATATCACTTTTGGTTGGTGAAAAGATATTAACTGACCTTTCCCTGTCGTCTTTAGACAAACTCTTATGTAAGTCATCAATTGTACATCGATCCTAAACCGTGTCCAATGAATGATTGTAGATCAGAGGCGTTGACTCCCGACAAATAAGAGCATTTTCTTTTTCAAAATTTAACACATTTTTCTACTTTTACCTTCAAATAAGCTGAAATTAAACTCGTCATTATTTCCCATCAAGTTTACCAATTATTGATTGAATCTGAGCCCCTTTTTGAAAATAAATGTAAAAGCTAGGCTCACTTTATCACCGACAGTGTACAATGTAAGAAAAATCTCGTGTACACTCGTACGATACAATTTTTATGAACCAGTGGATTCTTTCAACTAATCAGTTAGCTGAATCCAATCAACTATATTCATTACGACAGATATGACATCGACCCTTTATTTCTAGATCCAAATTTTTTTCAATTGAAAACTAAAAATATGAAATTCATGAAAAATAAGGTAACAAGCAAGAAAAAGTCCATGAAATATGAACAAAAACTTCCAAAACATACCTTTCTCCGATCTCGCCGTGCATCGGGGGTGTGGTTTTTCATCACCTTAGCCATAGAATGTTGATCCAAGAAGTTACTCAGCGAGTGATTATGGCTAAATTCTCCCAGATGGTAGCAAGCACAGCACAGACGACACTCGGAACCCAACCCATCTTCAACGCAACGCAAGCAAGAAAAGTAGGCTCCGACGAGCAAATCTCGGCACCCGGCGCATTTATGCAACCCGAGTTTCTTCTCCATGTAGTAAAGACATGTGATCTCATCAAAATCCAGGGCTCCGTCCCCGTTGGCATCCAGTTTTCTGAAGATATTCTCATCGGAGAGATGTTTCGCGACCCCGTTCTTGTATTGTTGGAGGGTGATTTTCCCGTCCCCCTTGATGTCGAATTTGTTGAAGTACTGTTTCACCAGGTCTTTCTCTCCTCTGGTCGCTCTATCGTAGTAGGCTATGGCAGTTGCTCGAATCCCTTCCATTTCTCTCTCAACTCACCCGACGATGCACACATATGTTTTAACTTGAAAACCATTTATGTTTTATATTGTGACACAAGCGTTTATGAGAAAATAATTTTTTAAAGTTTGGTTTTTGGCAAGTTAAGTTTTGGTTTTTGGTTATTTTGGATCAATTTTTAACTTGTACTTCAAAGTTCAAACAAATTAGTAATTTTAGACATCAAGTCCGCATTTATTAATGTCACGCCATAATAACAGTTGTCCATAAGTAGATGCTTACCGGAATTAGGGAGTCCCGGTCATGACATTTTCAAAACTAAGAGTGAGTCTCATGTGAGATCGTCTCACGGATACTAATCTGTGAGACGGGTCAACCCTACCCAAATTCACAATAAAAACTAATACTCGTAGCATAAAAAATTATACTTTTTCATGGATAACCCAAATAAGAGATCCGTCTCACAAATTTGACCTGTGAGACCGTCTCACACAAGTTTTTGTCCAAAAGTAAACACAGCTCCACAATGTTAGATTAATTTATATAATTTTATTGTAATCAACCTATTTTATTAAAATAAATATGGAAGACGCGTCATATTTAAAAGAAGATAAATCAATAATATTATATATATTAAGATGACAAATATTTCGAGATTTAATTTATCATTTCCCGATAAAAATCATCAACATAAATCACAATCCATTCAAACTCTCTTGACGATGGTTAGAGAACATCTATAAATAGTGGTTAAAGGAAAGTTAAATCAACGAATTTATTCAGTAATACACAATCACATAAATTGCATAAAGATTTAGAATATTTCTGTTTTCAAAGTTCGTGAGATCTTTCTAGTTCCAGTCTTATTACAAAGGAAAACCAAGAAGACATGTTTGTGTGTGTAGTTTTCATTGAACAAAAATACCAAATGAAAAATATATTTCGGGAGTTCATATACACGCAACTATACTCTAACTAACTTGGTACAGGTAGTCAAATTATAATTAATTAAATACACTCTAAAATGCCCCCTCAAGATGGACTAAAAAAGATTCTTGATAGCCATCTTGGACATAAAGGAAGAAATCTGAGAAAAAGCCAAAGGTTTATAAGTATTTATATTCGTCAGTTGAAGATGAGAGCCAACTGTTAAAAGCTTAATAAGACGATCAACAATCTTTTCTTGGATGAAATAACAATCGATTTCAATATGTTTCGTGTGTTTATGTAAAAAAATTGGATTGGCAGCGATGCGAATGGCTGCTTGATTAACGCAAAAAATAGTATCTGGAATAGGTAAATGAATATGGAAGTCAAGCGGGAGCTGTGTAATCTAAATCAATTCGCTAGTAGTGCTTGCTAATGCCCGATATTCGGCTTCAACAGAAGAGCGAGATGTGGTAGTCTGTTTCTTGGACTTCCAAGAGACTAAGGAGTCTCCAACAAGAACACAGAAACCAATAACAGAGCGCTAGTGTCTGGAAAAAAAAAACAATATGCATCACAAAAAGCTCTGAGTTGAATCGAGGAAGAAGAAGAAAAGAAAACGCCTTTGCCCGGGCAGACTTTAAGTACTTAAAGCAAGTGATGAACTGCTGCCAGATGTGAAGTTCTTGGATGTGCAACATATTGGCTAAGATTATGCACAACATATGTGATGTCAGGACGAGACAAATTAAGGTACAGAAGGCATCCAACTAGTCTTCGATATTGGGAAGCATCCTCTGAAACATCACCATCGGAGGTAGATAAGCAAGCCCTGGAATCCTTGGGAGAGAGTAGATTTACTTGCAAGGAAGCATGTGTCTTACAACAATTGTAGAGTTTAATTAATATTGCTGGTATAAGAAAATACTAGCTTGAGAGCGAGCAATCAAGTCAAGTCACAATCAATTCAAAATCTCTCGATTATGGTTATAGAACATATAAATAGAGGCTTCAGATTTCTTAAATCAATGCAGTTATTCAAAAATACATAATCTCATAAATCGCCTAAAAACTTAAAAGATTTTTGTTTTCAATATTCGTGGGATCTTGTCAGTTTTAGTCTCAAATTTAATATCAATGGCTAGAGGTTAGAATTTGTTCATACCTTTGCTTTTTTCGCATATCGATATTTATGTGTGTTATGTTGTGCGTGTGTAGATCAAATTTAGTAATTACTATAGGATCGAGCGCTTGCCGCTTTACCAAAAGTTATTGTTAATGGTGCAACTCAACCCAACAATCTCTCTCCCAATAATTGCACTCCTTGCAATCAATAGGAATCGAACTCATGACCTTGGCTCTGATATCAATTGTAGGACCGAGCACTTGCCGCTTTACCAAAAGTTATAGCTAGTGGTAATGGTGCAACTCAAATCTTTTAAACCGCACAACAGCTCAAGCACCACGGTTCGATCGCTCTACAAAGTAGGGACAATTATTGCACCCAACAATTACTATGTTAGTATTTGTATTACACAATTAATTAGTGTAATAGAAATTAGGGTTTTATATTGCTTATGCTTTTCACAACGATATTTACCCAAATTAGTCGAGATAAAGCCCCTATTTTCTTACTCAAATTTAGTTACGCATACGGTAGAAATAATTTTGCTTTTTGTCAAGTTAGAATACGTCAATAGTCCAGAACGAAAAAGTATTAAATTAAACAAGACAAATTGACCAAAAGACTTGGCAAAAAAAGAATAAAAAACCTAGACAATTATGCACCTTAGAATTACTTGTAATGATAATTTGGAAATAGTATTAATTAAGGATGACTTAGGAAAATTCACAAATATTATGATTCACCCAAGTCAACGTAACCTATTCAAACCACGTTCTTAAAAATTTATAATCCTTTAAACTCGATCTATGGTATAAAAAAACTGTATATATAGTTTTTTTATTTTAAAAAAGGGTGCTCATTTTTTCATGTTAAGTTTCTCGAAGAAATTTTCTCAATTTTTTTCTAACACGAGCCAGAGATTCTCGTTTTCTAAACAGGAGTGGACGTAGAAATTTGGGCATCGCAGCTAATTCAATGTATTTAAAATAAAAGTAATTATCACCTAAAAAACAATTAATTAATATTTTCTAAAACACTAAAAAAATATAACATTTTTTCATTTGAAGTATCTCTTATTTTTTAAATAATTAACCAAAATTTCGGAAGAGGACTTTTTTTAAAAAAGGAAGATGGGAAATTATTTATCACCAACCAACCCCATCCAGATTTACAAAATGTCCAATTCGTAAAATCCTATTATCAATTTTAAAAAAAGAGTAAGTCTCTGTAAGATAGTCTTACGAATCTTTATCTGTGAGACATGTCAACCATACTGATATTCACAATAAAACGTAATACTCTTAGCATAAAAAGTAATATTTTTCATGGATGACCCAAATAAGAGATCTGTCTTATAAAATACGATCTGTGAGACCATCTCACACAAGTTTTTGTATTAAAAAAAATCTACAGAATTAATTTCATAAAAAATTTCATTGAATTAGGCTGTAATCGCTCCCATTCGCACTTCGGGAGCCCGACAAGATATAAGGTCCACTCCTTTTTATATGTAATAATTGGCCAAACAAATTTTTCTGAATCATTTTTAAAGATTTTACATGGGATTCTATTGTAGTATATCGTCAATTTAGTTGGCAACTAAAATATATCAAAATTTATATATTGGGACCGTATAATTTATTGAAATATAATCAAAACATATTTATCGAGAGTTCGAAATCAGATAAAATATTCCGGTACAAATATTATTCGTGAAATTTATAATAAAATTTCAATTGAATGCGATAGTTTTATATTTATACGAGACTCTTTTATCAAGGGAGAAAATATTGTTGCAAAAACAATAGTTTTTTAATTTACAAAGAGAGCCGAGACATTAAAGAAATGGATGACCAAATTAATGGGATTACGCGTTAAGTTTTTCAAGTTCATTGTATCTCCGTCGTTTTATATATAATCGAGTTGCTTGAATAGATACTTGCCTTTTTTGTTGAAACCCAACTTTGCTCTTATTTGACGTATATTTATAGATATGATAATAACTTTTTTCATGTGTTGCATGTTTATACAGTTAAAATATTTATTTAAATATGATAATTTGTATTATTTTCAAATTAATGATTTTCATTTTTTCTATTAGTGACCACTGCACGAGTTACATGCTTATACAATTAAATTTTTATTTTATCTAAATATGATGATTTTTGTTATTTTAAAATTAATAATATTTTCATTTTTTTATCAAGAGTGATAGACTATATGAATATTTGAAAATATAAATAAAGATAAAATTGAATTTAAAAATATAGATAAGTAGGAGCCTGATCCTAATTTTGAATAAAATTTCATCAAATTATATGATCCTTAATATTAATTAAATACATAATAGCGATGTGTGCATATATATTAATTTTTTTATGTATAAAATAATATTTGTGTGAACTTCTAGATGTTCTATTAATATTAAAATATAAAATCACAAAATAGTTTTATAATATTTTTTATGTTAGAGTGATATAATTACTCAAAATATAGACAAAAGATAAGAAATTATTGATAAGATAAAAAGTGTTTTATGCAAATCTAAAATTACTCTATCGCTATATATATATATATATATATATATATATATATATATATATATATATATATATATATATATATATATATATATATATATATGGTTAAGGTTGAGGTTTTGAGGTCTGTTGATCTCAAATTCGAGCTCCACCGATTACGTGTATTTTTCCTAATTTATTTAGGTAGGCTTAGTTGTTTATATATATATAGGATCGATTGAGAGGACAAACGTTGAGCTACAATAGCTTATACTTGAGCATGTTCTCATTTTAGCTAATTTTTTCACGTAAGTTGCTCATGCTTCAAATTTTTTTCAAAAATTTGTATTTGATCTTCAAGATGTAATATATCTTTCAAAAATTATATATACGGTAAATTCAAGAATATGATTATTTGAGATGATTCTGAACAATTTCTGACATTAAACCAGTCTTTTCCGGATTATTGGTTACTTTTCTCGAGCATGACTAATTTTGAGGTCCAATGTCATCAGGCTTATCAATTATGTTGCTATTCTTGATTTTAAAAACACATAAAACTGATTTTTAAGTCATCAGACAATAATATTTTTTTTAGTGATTATAAACACTCTCTAACTAAGTTAATAACAACAATAATAATAAAATATAAAATGCTGAGCTCGACAAATATATATATATATATATATATATATATATAAAATATCGTAAAATATAAAAAAATATACATACAATAAGTGTGGACTAATCATAAATAGATGGATATATTTTAGGCATAGATTTCAGAAACCTACGGCGAATCTTTATGAAATAATAATGACAATAATTTGAAGATTTAAACAAAGTTTTTTGAAAACTTTTAAAAATTTCTTTCAAATATATCCATGCTAAATTTTTAGATTTTCTAATAATAATTATTTCAATATGATTTTTTAATAATTAAAAAATCATATTGCTGGACTATATACTAATACAACAACATTGTATATTCTTTTAAAATACTAAAATTCTCTCAAAATATTGAAAATGGATAAAAAAAACCAAACAAAAATATTTTTCATTTCAACTTTTAGAAAAAGATCTTACTTTTGGATTAAAAAAATATTTTTGAAAAGATATTTAAAAAAAAGCCAAACACCCCCTTATGTTTTCCCTTGTATATACACGAACACGAAAATTACCAAAAGGCAGCTGAAAACCAGTGGTCTCCAGCACTCTATGCCGTGACAAAGAGCGTCTCCATATATACACACAAACACATCCCAGCCCTAACTACAAAGAATCGCGGTACGCCACAAAGTCTCGTCCCACTCGTCAAGAGTGCCAGATTTATCACTGCTGCTTGTAGTGGCGGGCTTTCGAGCGTATGGGCTGCTTGAATATGATAACGAGTGATGAAAAGTGGCGAAACTGAATCTGGATTGTGATTAGTTCTGTTGATTCACGCGTAGATCTTAACAATTGGGGTTTTAGATCTGCGTTTTGTCTTCTGAATCTGGGTTTTTCTCCATGGCCTCCGCTTTTCCTCTGCCTGTCACTGCTGCCCAGGTCAAGTTTTGAATCTTTCTCCAGGCCGATAAATCGTTTTATTCACATGCAAGTGAATTGATTTTGTTTGCTCATATGTTGTGTATGCATTTATATTTGCTGGTATGCGGATTTGAATGGTCACGGATGGACCAGTTAATTTAGCGAATGGAAACTGGAAAGGAAACTTGTATTTTTTTGTTGAAATGTGTGAATGTCTACGTCTTATTGCTGTTGTACATGGATATGGGTGGTGGTTCCGCCGCCAATATGCAGCAAAAGAAGCTCTCTGGTGCAACAGTTTATTGCAGCGGCTTGTTTGCTTGTGTATGTGTCTACTCTTATCAGTAGATATACGTACATGCTTGGCATGCCTTTAGAATGTGTGGATAAATGTAGTTATGTATCATGCATATGTATCATGTGAATCTTGACTAGTGGTTTAAAAACGTTTGTTCTGGTTTTTGTTGAGTTGTTTCCTTTTTTTGTTACATTTTTTGAGGAATTTCTGGGACCATTGTATCTGTGAGTACATGCTTACTTGTTTATATTCATGGCAAACGGTGCTGTGGACATATACACAGATTTCTATCTATTTTTTTTTACAAATTTTGGGGAATCAGCATGCAAATTAATTTCACCTCGAATGATTTTTTTGTACTATTTGGGTTCTTCGTATGATTCAATTATAAAAAATAATGCTCCATTTCGGAAATTCATCATCTTCAAATAGAAAATATCTTGCATCGTTCTGTTCCCTATAAATGCAGAATTATATGGTTATAAGTATCCGGTCTACATATGATGGTAGAATGCTGCATTCCAAGACAAATTATATTAGTTCTTTCTATGCATCCACAATTTTTCATCACTTGTCATGATATAAGAAAGCAAGGAAATGTCATTAATGCAAACTCAACTCCTCAGTATTTGTGTATGATGGACTTTTTTGTTGACACTTTTTACCTTTTCTTGTGAAGGTGGGGACATACTTTGTCGGGCAGTACTATCAGATGCTACAGAACCAGCCAGATTTTGTGCACCAATTTTACAATGATGCCAGCACCATGCTTCGGAATGATGGAAACTCAAGAGAAACTGCTAATACTATGCTGGTATTCTTAGAAAAACCTCTTGCTTGCACATGTGGATTAGTCAGAATGTTTAAATTTTCTTTAATCAATTTATTCCATATATGTTTAAAATGTGACAGCATAGAATAATCTGCAGCATATGACGGTAATGGCATAATTATTTATCAAGTGATTTTTTTATCCAATCACCATTGGGTCAACCTTGGTTGCCATATTCAGGGCCGATCCTAACAATATTTGGGCCTGAGTCTAACTTTTAAAAAGAGGCCTCTGAATCATAATGCGTATGCATATTTTTTTTAGTTCCGTAGCAATTTTTCAAATTAAATCAATACGTTAAAGGCAATATAAAAATCTAAATGAATAAAAATATCAAACATGTGCAAAATGATCACTAAAAAACAACCCGCCTAACAGTTTTAGAGCTAAAAATACTAATCAAGTCTGTATAATCAAGTTGTTCAGCAATTTCTTTCTCAATCGATAACATAGCTAATCCATTCAATCTTTCTTGTGACATGGTTGATCGGAGAAAAGTTTTGATGAGCTTTAACTTTGAGAAACTTCGCTCTGCACTTGCTACTGTGACCGGGACAGTCAACAAGATTTTATAAGCAATATGAGCATTTGGAAAACATCCATCCATTTTCTTTAAGTAATTCACTACATCAATGGCCGATTTTGCTTCTCTTGGTAATGAGCACCGCAAGAATGTCAACTCCGAAAATAGATCATCCCCATTAATATCAGAACAACCCTTATGAGTCAAAGAATTTTCAAGATTTTTGCAAGACCCCAACAAAGTTTCATCGTCTGCATGTTGTAACCTCTCTAGATTGAACAAAAAACCAAATGTTTCTTCATATTTTTGAAACTGTTAAAATCGAGCTTTCATAGAAGAACGAGCTTGATCGATTATAAAGAGAAAGTAGTTAATTCGAAAAGATTCTGCAGCTGACTGTATCACTTCTTCACTGTTACTTTCACCAAATTGTTTCTTTCTTCGAATAACACGTTTCTCTCGAAATACAGCTTCAATGCCCATCCCACATGCCATTTCTTTAGCTTCAACCATGGCCTTATCGTAACCATCTTCTCTAAATTCTTCAAGAAATAAAACAATTCCTCGTAAAAGTTTGATAGAAACATCAATATCCATATTTTCAGATTGAAGAAATTTGCTCACAGTGTTGATAGCATGCAACAATTTGTACCAAATTACCACACCAAGCAAGAATTCAAAATTCTCAAGTTCATATAATGCTAAGGACTCAGCTTCACTCTTCGTTTTGGGATCTTCACTATCATTTGCCAAGTCATACAAAGCATCTCTTATTTGTGCAATTTGCTCTTTTATAGGTTTAACACTCTCAACATGACTTTCCCATCGTGTTTGTGACAATGGCTTAACTGTCAAACCCTTCACGTGATCTTTGAAAATCTTCCACCGCTTGGTAGAAGAGGAGAACAATGTATAGATCCGTTGTATTACTCCAAAAAATGACATAGCCTTAGGACAACAATTCGCCATATCACACAAAGCTAAATTGAGACTATGACAACCACAAGGAGTATAAAGAGAGAAACATCAGAAAATAAAAGAAACGAATAGATAAATAATATCAATAACAGCAAAAACTCGGGTTATATTCATTACATACTCCTACAAACGGATGAGTAATAATGATAAACAAATAATATGGTTAATATGAAACAGAAAAGACCGATTCTGGAACTCATGAATTGGTAGAAGTGAGATCGCATTACCAATGGGAAAGATTCATACCCTTGCCATTATTAAAGGTGCTTCTGTTGACCCTAGCTGAATATGTTTGGATCAATGATAATACATGCCACTTCACCTAAATAGAACTAACTTGGTGGCAGAGGGTTTCAAAATCAAATTCCCAAATGTTTTGGTTTAGACAAGATCTTATAAATTATTTTTCATCCATTTTGTATAAACAAACCAATTTCAGGGACAATTTGACACAAGGTGAGCAAAACGTGCCACTATACTAATGCAATGCGTTTTTTTATCTGAGAAGGCCTCCATTTCAAATTTCTTTTTATCGAAAACCCAACACAACAAGAGGCAAGACTCAATCAGAAATATCTTATGCTCTCCCTTCAACATCAAATTCTTAATTATTGTAGACATCCTCAACAACCAATTATGTTTACGATAGCTGTGGTTTTCTCAGAACCTACATAAACATTAAGAAAATAAACTTAGAAACAGGAAGTTTATTGTCTTCTAGAAAACCTACATGAACAATTACGTAATCACCTTATCCACCACACAATATCTGGTTCACATCTTTTGAAGCACAAATCAACAACAAACAACAAAGACCCAATTGCTTGACAAAACATCACCAAAAAAATTATATCTAAAAAAATGAATATAAAAAACCGAAGGGTGAGGAGAGTGAATCATACAGTTTTGACTTCAAATTATTACTGTACATAACATTAATACACTTACAAGGGTGAGGTTGGTGAGCAATTGATGCTGGAGAGTGGAGTCGAAGATTTAGAAAACCGAAGACGAAGGGTAGAAGCGTGGAGCGGTGAAAAGAAATTTTACAGACTTTTATTTTATATTTTATGGATTCTTTAAATTTTAATATTTATAAATTTAAAAAAAAACTTTTTTTTATATATAATAAATTTTTTTTAACATTTTTGGGCCCTAAAAAGATATGGGCCTGAGTCAGTGGACTCTTAGGACTCTTAATAAGCACGGCCCTGGCCATATTGTCGTAGTTTGCGGTTACACCATCCCGGTCTCTTGTCCATGACAATAATCATAACCTACCTCCTTTTGTATGTGTTTTCTGTCGTGCCCCAATCCTGGATGAAACTGCAAGAATGAAGAACTTTGACTACTATTTAATATTGATTTTTTGCAATGTAGCGCCCTTACCCGAGCCACTACTAAACAGACTAATAAGCATGCGTCATTAAACTTGACAACAGCTATTAAACATATGAAATCAAATATCTTAATCATCTTATAACCCAAACAAAAATATAATAATAATCTTAGTCTTAATTGTTAATACAACCAAATCAAAATCATAATCATGCAGGAGAATCGGAGAAACCAAATAAAACATTTACTAGATCATCATCGAAAACCCAATTGCTTTAATCACTTCCCTGGCCATCCGAATCGTTGAACCTAAAACCTGTCCCGTGGAATTGGCTGTCCAAGATGAAAACAAGGATGTGAGCGACAATCGCCCAATACGAGAATGTACGAATATACAAACTGATATGATGTATCTGAAATGCAATATGCTCGGATATCAAGGATAAGTCCAGAATCTCATACTCAATCTAGAGGCGCCTAAGTGTGTAGTCTCTGATATACTCTAGGCATGTTTTGACTCCCACACTCATCATCAAGACGTAGAACTACCGACTACGATGTCAAGGGTCATTAGAGCCCGTGAGTCACGTTAGGCACTGTAGCTTTTGATACCCAACCGTCCACAATACAGAACAGGGTTGTTCGGCCCCAACAAACGAGGTATATCTCAAAAGATATCATGCCCAACATGATATGTCAAAACAGTAAAAATATATATTATGCAACATATAAGTGTGTAATAAACTTGGATATCTCAGTACATCACGTACCTCACTTCTAAAACTAGACAATACCAACATACTGAAATCGCTGTCAAGCAAGATCCAAAATCACTAAACACGCCTCTAAGTTCTTCCTAATGATCTTTCAATCTCTATTTAAGTCTTTAGGATTATATCTGCGTCCGTCGTCATCCTGCTGTTGACGTCTTGATCTGTGTGTGCTGGTTTACCGACCCCTCATCGAGTCGACACTAACTTTGAAGCTTTCCGACACTAAACTACCCTAAAAATTGACTAGAAAACCTAAGGTATATGGCTAGAACTCGAGAGAGAGAAACTGAGGGAAAACAATGTAGGAAACAAATAAAATCAGTTTTCATTTATAGGCATCCGGACTAGTTAAGAGGATCTGAACTCAATCTTATCTGTCACTTGATATAATCTCATTCGTCTAGTTGGATTTATCGGATAATGTAATCTGAAGTAGATTGAGTGGTCTATTTTAAATTCGGTGGATTCCAACATGATAATACTCAATTATTTGATTAATTAACGACTCTTTAATAATGTCTTAGTTACTACTTCATTCAAATAAGGTTTCGGGTCACTACAGGCAAATTGATTTGTAAGATTGTACTTGTTACATTTCAGCATGGTATATTTGATGATTAATTCAACGCCTCATGATTCACTTTGATTAGTTCCAATATAAATTTTCATGATCGTCCATCCTGTTTTATCCTTTGTAATTAGAACCAGTAAATGTTGGTTATTGAGCTTTTCTTGCCTCACAGAAAATACACCAACTCATTATGTCGCTGAACTATTCTGGGATAGAAATTAAGACTGCACATTCTTTAGAATCTTGGAACTGTGGAGTTCTAGTGATGGTTTCTGGTTCGGTGCTTGTAAAAGGCTTCAATGGGAGGAAAAAGTTTGTGGAAACCTTTTTTCTTGCCCCTCAGGAGAAAGGATACTTTGTCTTCAATGACATATTCCACTATGTTGACGAAGAACAGATTCTTCAGAATCCAATTGTTTATTTACCTCAGAGAAATCTTGACTCCAACCTGCATTTGCCAGCTACACTTCGAGAACAAGGTTGTCCTTTTCATTTTGTTCCGTTTTTTAAACTTGGTTTCCAGTGAAAATGCACTTAGCCGAAAGGAGGAAAAAAACTCTAAAATAAACTTTTTTTGGACTTGACAATGTGGGAGTGGTGCTAAATATTTAGCCCACTTTCTTTGTGTGCTAGGGAAATTTAACGAGTTAGCAGCATGTGCCTCTGTTTATGTCATTGCACATATAAATGCTAATAAAGTGATTTTCTCCATTCAGTAGATAATATAGAGCTAAATATGGAAAAAACCATGATCCCATTCTAATTATATGGACTTTGGTCATTTTTGCAGTGTCCAATTATGGGTTGGATGGAGATTTTCAGTCTAGGGAGTTTTTGGCGACTGGAATTATCGAAGAGAATGGCCCTGCCAGTAGTTTCAAATATCCAGAAGAACAGCTTCAGCAAGTCCCTGACTCAGAACAGGTTCTGGAAGATACTTTTGATGTGCAGTTGAATGGTTCACTTCAGGGAACTATGAACTCTGTGCCTGACCATTTATTTTCCCCCGTCGAAGAACCTGTTGTTGAGCCCCAAAAGCATACTTATGCTTCCATAGTACGTGGTCAATAATGAGAACTCACACTTTTTGTGTTGTACACTGTATTTATATTGCCAGTTTCTCATGAATTGTGTCTTTTACTATCTTTTACTATGGCTCAAAGTTACAGGTTGCTAAAGCGAATTCTGCTCCAGCGGTGCCAATTCCACCATCTTTGAGCAAGCCTGTTTCTCCTTCAGACTTGCGGCATTTACCTGAAGCCACAATCCAACCGTTGGCTGCATCCTCGAACCCACTTGAAAGGTTGGATAGTCTGGAAGAAGTACAGGTTGTGGAAGATGAAGGTGACGACTTTCTCCCACTTCTCTGTTATCGTGTTTCATTTTCTGGTGATTTATTGGATAACTTAAGTAAGACTCTGTGTTGGATCATGAAGACCTTTTCCCTTTCTTCGGTTACAGAGGTAAATACGAAAGAAATGTTCTAAAAATACATCAATTAGTTATATTGGATAATTTACATTCATCTAATCTTTACTTTGTGATATCCAAATACGTTCAAAGAGATGTGAAATTAAGACTGATTTTACATCTAAGGTAAATGTTAATCAAAATCTGATTTATTGATTGCATTTTTCCCATATTTATTTCCCTTAATTTTATGTCCGATATATCAAATGAGATTTTGGCTTTCATGATAAAAGTTTGTTTCTAACCTTTATTTGTATTTCTTTATATTCATTCTGTAGTTGAAATAATGTCAGTGTATGTGAGCAATGTTCCGACTACTATGGCTACTTCAGAAATCGGGGAGGAGTTCAAGAAGTTTGGTAAACTCAAGCCTGATGGTGTGGCCATTAGAACTCGGAAGGTCATTTCTCCTTTTCTCCCTACCCTTTAGTTTCTTGTGTTAAACTGCTAAAAATGGCATACCTCCTCTTTATGTAGGATATCGATGCATGCTATGCATTTGTTGAATTTGAAGACGTCTCTGGGGTGCAGAATGCGATTAAGGTTTGGCCAGATTATTCTTTGTATTTTCCATTGCTTGTTGTATCTTTATAGGAATTTCTAAACAGAAATTCGGTAGTCCCTATTCCAATATTTTATGTGTCGCTATAATAGCACCTCAGATAAGAGTGAATGCCTCTGAATAAGAAAAGAATTTGACCCCGTAACTTATATCGGTTACTTGCAGGCATCCACAGTTCAGATAGGTGCACATCAGCTCTACATTGAAGAGCGAAGGCCAAATAGAAACAACTTCATTCGAGGGGGAAGTATGTATTCCTGTTTTATGGTTTTGACTTGCATGGATCTATGAAATTTTATGGCATAAGCATTTTTTCCACACTATTTTATTGTTAATTTCCTCGGGGTTTTCATTTAATTAAGACGTGTTGGAAACGAATGCTTTCTTTGCCACAAGATAAACCTTCAAGAGTTATAACTGGATGTTGAAAGAATGGTAAAGCTTGAGTTCCGTAAGTTCCTTGCATATGCATGAAGTTTCCAAGGGATAACTTATTTATCAATCCTAAATTTGCACAAGCCTTCTTTTTGAGAATCACTCTTCGTCTGGTCTCTAACTGGGTACAAATTTTTTTACTTTTCTCCTTGCGACCACTAAAGTGCTGATATAAAAAAAGATACGATAAAATGAATTCCTTATTAAATTCTGCTTATGTCAGAATGGAATGTGAACTTTATTTAACCTTTAGGCTTTAAGTACCTGATTTACTTGCATGAAGGAAATGCAGAGACTTGTTGATTTTTGGTTTAATCAGCAGTTTTAGCAAGCGGCAAGTAGGTCGTTTTGTAACAACTGTTCAGATTATTTTACGGAACATAGTTTCAGGGGATGTAAATGAAAATCTGCTTTTCAAAATGAAAGATCTGTTAAATTTTGTTATGCATTAGAAATCATATGTTGTATCTGAGAACACGGAATATCTGATAGCAAGTCATCGTGGTTGAGTAAATTCGAGCTTTAAATCCTCCCACCCTTGCCACTGAAAACGGATGCATCTCACTTGGTTTCTTCTGGTAATCACCGCTACCATTCTTAAATTCTTTCATGGTTGGCTTGTTTTGAACAGGAGCAAGGGGTAGAGGCCGGGTTAGCTACTATATGGAAGGAACAAGGGGACATTTTGGTGGCCGGAGTTTTGGCAGAGGGATCACACAAGATGGCACTGAGCGTCCTTACAATAGACCACGTGGAAATGGTTTCTATAGGCAGGTACCTCGACAAGAAAGAGCGCATTCCACCTATCAGCAAGGAATGGGCATTACTCGGAATGAGGGATAAGTACTTCGATTTGGACAAGGAATTTCGAGGCATGGAGTAATGTTTATTCTCAATAGTTTTTTCCTTCTTTTCTACAAAGTTAATGGAAGCATGTCTTAATTAAATGTTCTGGCAGGTAATAACTAGTCATTACTGATTTTTTTTTTCTTTTTGTATTGGGAATTGACCAAAACGCCATTTTTTAGATACCTGAGTATTAATGCAGAGGTTTATAATTTTTGTGGTTTATATTTATTGTTGTTGTTATTATTATTATTATTATTATTATAAGTTACTCAAATTTTGGCATTCGAATTTACTATGATGATATGGAGCGACTCTACATGGCATTATTGTTAAAAGGGACCTTTGTTCTCAAATTTCAAGTGTAATCTTTTGCAAAAAGTTCGAACTTCTTTAAAAACATCAAATTGAGTTTCAAGATCAAGTATTTGGCAGATGCTTGTCGGAGTTTCTGATCCCACGTTAATGAAAATAGTCCCACCCGAAAAAAGTAAAATAAAAATAAATAAATAAATAAATAGGTGTAACATCTCAGATTCAACAACTGTCCCTACTACATCAAGATGAGTCTTTCTGCGTGCTTATGTTTTCACTCACACGAACCTTAAGAAACTTATCAGGTGCTCACTTATCCCAAAATTACCCAAACTCAAGCACGCTTAACTTAAGGAGGAAACACACTTAACTTAAGACCTCCTCAACTGTATATTTTCATATCTGAACAGTTTTTGGAATCTCTTTCCTTCATGTGTAAGATCGGTTCATTCATGTTCACTTTGCCTAGAAGCCTGCTAGGAGCTGCTCATTGTTCGTGCAATCTCGTGGCATCTGCGATCACCCCGCCCTCTTCGGCCCCGGGCCTCACATGCCCACCAGGTTCCGATTGGTTCGTCCTCGAACCACACCGTACTAGGAGAAGTCGGCTCTGATACTAATTGTAATGCCCCAGATTCGAAGACTGTCACCACTGTATCAAGACTAATCTTTCTGCGTACTTATGTCCTAACTTACACGTACCTTTGGAAACTTTCCAGAGGCTTATCCATCGCAAAATTGCCCTAACTCAAGCACGCTTAATTTTGGAGTTCTTATGTGATGAGCTACCGAATCCAGGATGCACATTCTTGATATTAGTAATATATATCAAATTTTTTAAACCCTCTTCAACTGCACAATCCCATATCTGAACAGTTTTTGGAATTCCTCTCATTTCGGTGTAAGATCGGAACATTCCTTTCGTCTAGAAGCCTGTCGGGAGCCGCTAATTGTTCATGCAACCTCATGCCGACGATCACCACCTCCCTCTTCGATCCGAGCCTCGCAACAGGTGTGATGCTTGGTAATTTGAAAGGCTTACAAATTATGATTCTTTAAAATCTAAATTTTTGTGACTAATTTTTTGATCTTATGATAATAAATAGATATTTAAGTTATTCAATTAATTTTAGAATCAAGAAAATATCTACCCCACTCAAAATCCTCAACATTCAGAAGACAATAGGTAATCACCGTGTCTCAGGACCACAAACAACTTGGTCAAACATACTGCTGTCTCCCTATTTTCCCCCGTCCCTTATATCCCCTGATTTCATGTTCTTTATAGAGATCATTATCTTCTCTACTCCCAATTTCTTCTTCCTCCCGCATCATACCCACATTACCTCGTCGGAGTGGTGGCCGGAGAACCACATCCTGCAACCTCCGCCACCATCTTCAAGATTCATATAAAATGTACGTAAACCAAAGCTTGACGTTTACTTAGTCTTCATATGTTAAGCATTTTCGGACAAGAACATGGCGCCGGTCTTGAAACCCTTCCAACTTTTGGAGATAAACATTATCTCCGCACAAGATTTGGAGCCCGTGTCCAAGAAAATGCGCACGTACGCCACGGCGTGGATGAACCAGAGCCGGAAGCTTACGACATGCGTGGATGCTGAGGGCAAGAACAACCCCACATGGAATGATAAATTTGTTTTCAGGGTGGATGAGGATTTTCTCCGGCGGGATACGTCCGCCGTCATGATTGAAATCTATTCCGTAAACTGGTTCCGGGACGTGCTGGTTGGGACGGTTCGCGTGCTGGTTGGAAACCTTATTCCGCCGCCTGCCCGGTCGCATGGCCACCGCAACCATATGGGAATGCGGTTTGTAGCCCTCCAGGTATAGTATTCCTTCCAGATCAGACTATGTTATGACATTCCTTCCATGGGGGATCGATAAAAATCGAAATTGTTCGTGTTATCTTTATTAAAATAGTTGATGTCTAAATATAATGATTTTCGACATTGTCCATATTATATATTTGTCCAATTAATCTTCATATGCATTGCTGCATATATATATATATATATATATATATATATATATATATATATATATATATATATATATATATATATATATATATATATATATATATCCAATTAATCTTCATATGCATTGCTGCATATATATATATATATATATATATATATATATATATATATATATATATATATATATATATATATATATATATATATCTTCATGGAACTTTTTAAACAGGTTCAGAAAAACAATTTCATATACGAAATATTCCATTTTTGATTGCATGAATAAATGATTTAGATCACAAAGACGTATGAGAAGAGAAAATTCTTAGACAAATAATAAATATGACTTAGGTGCATTACGTTTACTTGAGTACCATCTTTTGATTCATTAATTCGTTTTGTGGCAAAGGTACGTCGTCCATCAGGACGTCCACAAGGAATACTAAACATCGGTGTGGCCTTACTAGACAGCTCCATGCGGAGCATGCCACTCTACACACAACTCAGTGCATCAGCTGTCGGATTTCGCGATCTAATGGAGGATCCACCCACTCTTCAACAACTGAACCAAAACGAAAACCAAAAGAACGATGATCCCTCTATTGTGAAGCCTATCTTGCGAAGAACAAGAAGTGAACGTAGCGAACGAGTGACAACAGATGATTTCTCCCCACCAAATAGCTCACTCGTTGTTGTGACAGGAACAACTAGTGGAGCTAAAGAAAGTTCAATACTGAGCATTACAGAGCCTGTGGATCCATTTAAAGGAATGGTGTTCAAGAAAGGGAAAGCAAGTTCAGTTATTAGTGGGGCTGAGCTTAGAGAGAAGCCTAAAGAAAATGGTAGAAAAGGGAAAAAAGGAAGTTCGGTCGTAAGTGATTCAATCTTGAGCAAAGAATCTTCCTACTTCTATAAGATGGAAAAGGGTGATTTGAAAAGTACTGATGACATCAAGATTCAGGTGGGAAATGAAAAGGGTGGTGATGAAAACCCTAAGAACAAGGTTATAGATGAGAAATCTGTGACAAAAACTAAAGTGGACAAAAATGGCACTTCACCTAAAGACAAGGTCCAAGAAGGCAAAAAAGGGAAGCCCGTCTCAAAATACAATGGTTACAACGAGTATATTTCACCAAAGGGGTTGATGTCACATGGTAATAAGTACGTGATAGGTGCACAGACGAAGAAGGGCCGTTCGCTTTGGTCGGATTCCGAGGTGGGCCCTTCTCCTTCTGAGGTGGCAGCAGTGATGATGGCTGAAAAGAAGTATCCTTTATCGGATAATCAGAGCTCCGTGTTGGACGGTTGGAGCTTGGATGAAAGTGTCGAAGGGCTTAGGTCTAAGCTCGAGAGGTGGCGAACAGACGTGCCACCGCTGCATGATCGTAGCGGATACTCATCGAGCAGCTACAAGTCATCAGCTAAGCATCCTCGGAGGCACTCTCATGATGGAGGAAGTGGTTTGTTTTCATGCTTCGGAAACATATATGGGTATGAGTGTCAATGTGTCTGTGGTAAGCCACCGGGAAAAAAGAGCCGTAGCACAAGGTTTCATAGCCCATCACTTGGCACCTCGGGGCGATCTTTCCTTTGAAAAGAATCTTACTATATGGTGCAACGATATGATCGGTAAAATATTTCTCTTTGATATCGTCTCTTGTTAAATATTAATAATTGTCGAGGGATTTGATTTTTTATGCAGTTTCATGGAAATGGACATAAATTCTGCTTTTTTCACTTGATTATAAGATATAATCTTTTTTTAAAGAACCGATAAGCTATAATATTCATGATTAACAAAGGAGTTTCAAACTGTCAGACCTATCCTAATGTAGAAAAATTCAAGAAAGGATGTGCCAATATATGGAGTTTGGATCTTCTCGGAGGCAAGCAATTAAGGCGTGGAGGTGGCTAAAGAGTTGTTGCAGAATTCGTGATCTTACTTAACTACTTGTTTCCTTACCTTTTCTTCTTTTGTTTTTCGAGACTATGAATGATGTATTTGTTATTTAGTGTAAACTTGTAATATAACTTCTTGACTGCTTTATTTTCCCCATCAACACTCAAGTCTTAAATGTCACAACTAAGGTTCTAGTTTGCATGTTTGATAGTTATAGTTCATTTTACTTTTCATACATCAATAAATGACACGTATTTGTACTTAAAACACTATTTCTAAATTTATTACAAAGAGTTTGAATTCGAGCTGGTTTGGCATACTGCCAAACAGGCTGATCGACTTGCAGCTAAGCAAGTTTTGAGATGGAACCGAGTAACCCAGGGGGTACAGTATCGAGTTCACCATTCAGTTGTGCCAACCTGGAACTAGCACGTTTGACATCTCGATGGAAACATAGTAATAAAAAGTCAAAACATGGTCGTTTCTAACAGAGGTGTGCCCATGATTTTGTTTGAGAGCGACGATTTGAGTCAACATCGAGCTTGCTCTGTATCTCACTCTCGAACTATGAGCATGAATTCGAGTTTGAACTTTGTGTTCACGTTCAAGATTATATATTTCTACAAGAATAAGGCAAACTCTAACTTGTTTGCACTCCCTATGGAGCATGCAAAGTCCTGTCTCCATGAGAAACAACTCAGTCTTGCTTGAAGGCTGTAAGACCTCATTAATATGATTGGTAGCCGCAAGCAAATCAGCAGGAAGGAGGGACCGCTTAAAACTTCTAGACATCCAAAACATAACGACGTGCTTCTGTGGTTAGCCCCAATTTAAGATTATTAACAACAATACACATAAGTACCGTATGTGAAATTTTCCCATAGAATTCATCAAGAAAGCCAAATCAACTGATTTTCATCAATTCTTTCATCTGTAAATTGTAAGAATAGAGATGGTGTCACAATGACCAGATCTATGAACATGCATGATACAAAATAAATCAACTCCTACAAAGTTTGGAAACATGCTTCAGCTATGGAGATTTTGGGTTCGGAAAACGAGCCATCCAAAATACGATGCGATATCCATTTGTTTGCTGCTTCTGTGTAATGTACACCATCCCAAGATATGTACTCCAATGGGTTACTGCAGGAATCCCCGTATACTTCAGTTCCATTGAACATTGCCTTTTCCCCACATTTTACCACGCCTAATCTCCCGCAGCAATATCCAAAAGGGTCCGGAAATCCTGACAAATCCAAAGCCCAACCAACATTTAAGAATACATAGTTTTGCAGAAAGGAGTATTGAGCGGGGTTGGGGGAATGTTTCGGTATCAACATATCAATATGATTCAGAAGATGTATATTCCTGCTGCAATGTTAAAAAGAGTCTAAATATAACTAAATCACGAAGTTATTAAACATGATTCAAATGATTAATGGACTTCGATTTCGAAAAAAACACAATGGAAAGAAAAAATCTATACAACCAACTCCTAATTAATTTAGAATCCATGCTTGAACCATTACTATCTACATATTTATCCTTAAAATATGAACAGTTGAGGTCTCGTAAAATAATATTTTCACCATGGTTCTTTCCATCGCTGACCAAAGAATATTTAACAGAGTAGATGTCAACGTAAATGAGCATTGCATCTTGAAGTTGGCTCCGTAAACTCATCATTTTATCCTTAAGCTGCTTGTTGAACTCTTGAGCCACCTCATTATACGACTTGATGCAGCTGTTTGGGTCGGTGCTGTTTGGCTTGGCTGTATGACGAAAAATAAAGTAAGGCAAACATCCAATTGGACCAGTATTGTGTATCCAAAATGCCCGCGCACCGAGCTTGTAGAGTTTCTGAAGCCAACAAGATCACAAAAAAAATTATATTAGCATCAAAGGAAGACATGACACTGCATAATTAATGCTGACTTCCTTTAAAAATCCAGATGTATTGATCATCTGTGAAGGGACAGCCAGATATATAAAAATCAACGGGTTGGGTTTTTTTTATTCACCTCCGTATACATTTCACTTCCCTCTCGCATATATTAAAATTTTTACACAAGTGTAAAATACACCAAGTATAAGGAGGTGAATGGAAAATACCCAAAAATACTTCAACAATCTGACATGAGACAGTAATATCAATTTATGATTTCTTCAATAGAAGATGACAGATTAATATCGTTCAGAGTCGTGGTCTTGCTACTACCAACGGGGATTCTTTAAATTACCTACCTCTAAAGCAACAGAAAATTGATCAAGTATACGGGGAACATCTGCCTTCACTTGTTCCTCATTCATCGATATTAATCCAGCATGAAGATCATTCTGCCCACTATCCATAGTGAATAGAGCTTTTGAAAAACTTTCAGATCCTGATATTGGAGTTTTAGAGTCAATGATCTAGGCCGAAAATTCTACTATTTTTTAGCATCATCTATATTTGCCCTACAAAAGTCTGGCAACTATCTCTAACCTTGGCTGTAAGATTCGATAGAACGAGCTTTGAACTGTTCAAACTGCAAAAGCTGTACATCAAGAGAAAAGGGATTGAAACCTGCACCGCATAAATTTGCATCGAGATGCTGAATGGTAGAACCACTCGAAGCAAAATTTGCCCCATAACGAAAATCAACTCCAAAGGAATCAAGATATGCTCTCAAATATGAAAATCCCAGCTTTTCCGCTGCAAATATCAAAAGTGCAAATATCAAAAGTGCCAAGAAAGTAAGTACATTCATATGGTTTGGTCTATACTGCACCAAGAGCACATGTGCATCCTTTGATGCACCGAAAGAAATGGGTGCTCCACATTAAATATAAGCAGGACCATGCATTTAACAGACACGTGGTACATATCGAGTGATTCTTTCAATACAACAGACACAGTCCTATTTATACACAAAAAGGTATCCCATATCAGTCAATCAATATGAGTATCTGAATTGATTAAAAAGGGATCAAAATAGAGTTCTATAGTAATTTGGGTCCATACACAAGCCTATTCTGCTTTTTATCCTCTTTCGATAACGCCTATTGTGCATTCGCATTAGCGGAGATTTGGATTCGGCGCAAAGTCGCCAAAGCAAATCAGCACCAAGATGTTGATTCAGATAGAATTAGAACCGGTAGACTTTCATTCAACTTTCACTTAAAATTTCTTAATAAAGCAAGTTTTACAACAGAAAGTCGTCTCCAAACACATTATTTCATTTATTTTGCTTCTCTGCTCAAATCCGTGTATGACTATCAAAAAGACGAAAAACAATAAAAGAGTGAGATATCATCCAAAAAATTATATCAAGAAAACGGAATTTATTTGGATTAATTGATTCACTTACCAATAAAATCAATTATCAGACGGCCATCCGAGTACCGACCCGAAGGTTTTCCAAAGAATGTACGCCCGTAAGGTGGGGGAACACGCCCCAATGCGGCGGAAGCACTGCCGGTATCAGAATTTGAATCCCCAAAATTGTAGACTCCACTGAATGTGCAAACACTTGTTGATTTCCCAAGCGTCGTCCGCTCTCTAAGCACTGAATATGCTGCAAACAAAACTACTCCAATGGCCACCGATTGAAGAGATCTTCTCAAGCCACAAGAACCCATAAATCCACCTGCAATTCTCTTGCTTCCCCAGTCCATAATTTGAAACAGCACGTAAAGATGATAGGTTCTCAGATTCCATAATCAAAATCAAGTCTTTTCATGTTTGAATCTCCGACTTTGTTCTTTTGTTCTTTTTGATCGGTTTTGACTATGTTCTTGCACATGTTGCTTCTCTGCATAAAGATTCAAACAAAAGGTTAAAATATAGTACTTGGAATTATTATCTCGACGGGACAAGGAGAGCATCCATTGCTGTCTGAAATAAATAAATTGTATATATATGCAGGGCATCATCTTGACACTGGTATTCGCGCTTACTTTTGGCGTCACGCTTCATTTTTTTATATATATTTAATTAATTATTACATGTCAAATAATTTAACTGAACAATAAATAAAAATAATATGAGTAATGATAATAGAATAAACAGCCAAAGAGTGGAAAATATATGTATAAAAAAAAAGAATGGAAAATATATGATGTAACATTAATTTATTATATATATATATATATATATATATATATATATACTAGAAAAATGCACGTGCGTTGCACGTAAAAACCTAAACCGCTGAAAATATATGTACGAAATTTTGATAATATTTAAATGAATTAAAACATGGTTAATAACATTTATCAAATAAAACAAACTAAGCCATAAAAAATAAAAAATCATGACCATAGACGGTATATGAATCAGAGAAATTATCTTATCCAATTGACACACTTTCCAATATGCTTCTTGGTTGATTTTGACAACTCAAAAACTCTTTGTCCAGGGGCGGATCCAAAATGATATGTTTGGGGGGCCCGGTCTACCTCAATTCCTGAACGTAGAAAAAATTCCAAGAATCCTTGTCTTTCCTTCTGACGTGTCTCCGAACTCGCGTCCCACAATATTTCACTCGTCAGTCGACAATATAGCAGATGTTTTGCAAAAGGTTATTATTTCAAATGGCTTTCTTGATTGTGTTTGTATTAACCAACTATAAAGGTTTTAAGTTGGGACTTTGTAAAAGCCCGTTATTTAGGTTTTCAAAAAAAAAAAAAATTGCAGAACAATGTCAAAAAACAGCGTATAAAAAGAATTAAACATGGACCATATGTGTAAACCTCGAAAGTCTTTAACCATTAGACTAATTATAGATACTTAAAATTTTGATGGGTCAAATAATATATATACTAAATAATAAAATATATCTTACATAGTAAAAAAAATTAAAAAAATTCAGGGGGGCCGTGGCCCCCTCCGGCCCTACAGTGGATCCGCCCCTGTCTTTGTCGTAGTTTGTTATAATAAGCATATAATTATTTTGGTATGCTCAGCAAATATCTGATCGTCTATAGCTATAAGATTAATAAATTTTCAACAACTATTTCTCAATCACTGTGAGAAAAATTACTTGAAATCTCTTCAAATGACTATATCTTAGAATTGTGTCCTCATTTAATTTGACACAATTCAAGAAAATCATCTTTGATCGTCATTTTTTGGAAGCTTTGCAATAATGATTGCGTGCATCATGTCATGAGGATGATATAGTTTCAATCTCATTTGTTGCGTTTAGAACATAATATTATATTATTCATTGAAACAAAACAAATTTTCTTCTAGCGAGTTTATATTTTGTTTTATAATATTTTATCTTGTAGAACGACATACAAAATTATTTATTGTATTTTAAAAATCTTGAGAATAGATACGAATAATGTAATTAAAATATGCATATGAGATATCATTCTAATATATGTCAAAGTATTTGTTTTATTCAATATCTCATCTAATAATATTACCATTTAGATTTCATGAGCATTTTACGATAGTCAAAATTAATTTGATGAAATATTGTAGAATTTTATTTGAATTTCAATATTTGGCTAAGTGAATTTACTTGACAAAGAGTTTTCTATGCTACATCATATATGTTATGAATTAGCTGGTTAGACACTTTGACTAAAAAAAGAGACAAAAACAATCTCGTATCACCTCGAAATATATTGAGATAATATTGGAGGAAACAAAGTGAAACTGACTCGATGTCTCAATGAAATGCACAGAATTCATCTATTATATTGTGTCAACAAAACTTTAGAATTGTTCTCATACAATTATAAATAGAATGAAAATTATGTACAATTTGTTTTTCATGTATTTTTTTTTCTGAATGAAGAATTTTTTCTTTTTGAAAAACTATTTTATTGAGAAATATTGACATTTATATGTCGCACAACCATGAAGTAGCAACATAATCATTATATAACACTTAATGTACACATACAATTCTTCAATTTCTTCTTCATTGTGCTTCGTTGAAATTTAAATCTGAATCATTCTTGATCTTAAAATTTTGCTTTAAATATGATTTAATATATATGTATATGTTTCATGTTACTTAGTTGGACCTAATTTCAAATATCTATAAAAAATGTGCTTGAATTATATCATACAGAAATTAGGACATAGTATGTAGGACTGAGCACTTGCCGTTTTACCAAAAGTTATAGCTAGTAGTAATGGTACAACTCAAATCTTTTAAACCGCGCAACAGCTCAAGCACCACGGTTCGGCCGCTCAACCAAGTAGGGACAATTATTGCACCCAACAATCTTCCTCCTATAATTGCACTCATTGCAATCAATGGGAATCAAACCCGTGACCTTGGCTCTGATACCAATTGTAAGACTGAGCGTTTGTCGCTTTACCAAAAACTATAGCTATTAGTAATTGTGCAACTCAAATCTGTTAAACTGCACAGCAGCTCAAGTATCACGGTTCTACCGCTCTACCAAACAGGGACAATTATCGCACCCAACATAGTAACACACAACATATTTTTTTTATTTAACATGTCTTTTTTTTTCATCCTATGTTTGTCGAAACTTTTTTGTTCAAAATTTGACGCATTTCGTAGACTATATATATGAAAAACCAAGAAATTATATAATTCACAGAAACCATTTATTATTCTCTTCATAGAACAGAAAACCCAAAATACGTGGTTTGATTGGTGTACTCTCATACTTATTTTTATATAAACAACAAGACACATCATATAATATCAGAAAAATCAAATACCGCCAACAATACTAACCAAAACGAATAAAAAAATCATAACACAAACAATCTCGATAAGAAAAAAAAATGATAACTCAAAGTTTAAAAATAATTTATTTAGTACAATAACAAAGAAATTGAAGTATATACGAACAATAAAAAGCATAAATCACTCTCAAATTAAATATTAACCCATATTATTTACAATTTGTATAAATTTTCAAATATTTTTGTTAAATAAAGAGAAGACGTCTTATTAATGTAATCGTTTTATAGATATTCATTCAACTTCTTTAAAAAACACAAATGAAAAATGGTGCCTTGAAATCATAATAAAACTATTTAGAAAAGCAGCTGTAAAAATATAATACAAAGGCACACAATTTTTCTTAAACCATAGAAAAATATTAGACTAATATATGTAGCAACAACAAAACATGCGTTAACTTGTGATATAATGAAAATTTAGAATCATGCATAATCATTGAATTAGAACAAAAGCGCATGCCAAAAATCTACTGGATATTATATATTTTAATAATTTATCCATATTTGTCGTTTACTTGAGGACTCTTAGACCTACCAATTTTTGTAGTTCACCTATTATTTTCATAATAAATAATATTATAAAAATAATATAAACAAAAACATAAAAACTCAAATTAAAATGCCTTCTATCAATCTAAGTAAAAAAAATTGATTAGATAATATAATAATGTCGTAAAAAATTTAAATATTGATTTATAGACAGAAGTTTGGAAATATATTTGTCTCAATAAATAAAAAATATTATTCCTTGATATTCTGAGACATAAGGTAAAAACGAAGAAATATTTCAATTTTTTAATATTTTCTAACTCACTTTAAACTAAGTAATCTAAGCAAACAGAAAACATGCATTATGTGTTTAAAAAATAACAAAATATCTTAATAATAAAAAATTGAAAAATAACCATTTATGTTGGATATTTGATTTTGTTTTCTCTTTTCTTTGTGCAAACAAACAAATAACAAAAACAATCCAAACACAATTACATGATCAATACAAATGACTTATAACAATCAAACATGTTAACGCTAGGGTAAAAAAACTCCTCTCATTGCAAGAACAAAAAATGATCAAATATAGCATATTATTTAATAATATTTATTTAGCAGCATTTATAAAAAAATTGACTAAATAACTTAAAAACAGTGTTTGAAATCTATTACAGAAAAATATTTCTCTCAATCGTATATTTCTATTGACACATGAGGAGTCTGAAAATATTTTTATTCTAAATGAGAGAAAGAAATTTTGTATGACCTTAATATTTATTAATACTTTATTTTTATTCAATCCGACTCATCTCTTTTGTCTTCCTATTATTATTTGACGGCAATGTATAAATTTAAGTAATTAAAATTAAATTTAAAGTAAATTAAAACAATAGTTAGTATGATTGAGTTAAATACACTATTAATGATCTTATTAAACTAAAATAAAAAATAACTTAAACACCATTAATATGACAAATTGTAATATAAAAAAATAAAGTGATTTTCTGTGAATTTGAAAAAAAAAATAAAGTGATTTTGTGTGAATTTGATGTCAATGTAATCACAATTCACATTCATATATAAATATTAGTATAGATTAGTATAGATAGATAGATTAATTTAATTTTAATTAATTTTAAATTTTAATTAATTAATTTTTATTTTATGAAAAAGAAAATGAAAAAAAAAACATGTATTCAATTCACGTATTTATATTAGTATAGTAGATATAGATAGATTTTAATTAATTAATTTTAATTTTATGAAATAGAAAATGAAAAAGAAAATATGTAGTAATGATTAATATGAAAATATGTATTAATGATTAATATTAAATGATAATTTTAAATTTTAATTAATTAATTTTAATTTTATGAAATAGAAAATGAAAAAGAAAACATGTATTCAATTCACATATTTTTATTAGTATAATATAGATATAGATATAGATAGATTTTAATTAATTAATTTTAATTTTATGAAATAGAAAATGAAAAAGAAAATATGTATTAATGATTAATATGAAAATATGTATTAATGATTAATATTAAATGAAAGTAAGGATATTTATGTAAATTCACAATTCAATTCATATTATGTAAATTCACAATTCAATTCATATATTTATATTAGTATAGATATAGTTATAGATTAATATAGATTTTAATTAATTAATTTTAATTTTATGAAATAGAAAATGAAAAAGAAAATATGTATTAATGATTAATATGAAAATGTGTATTAATGATTAATATTAAATGAAAGTAAGGATATTTATGTAAATTTAAATTCACAATTCAATTCATATATTTATATTAGTATAGATATAGTTATAGATTAATATAGATTTTAATTAATTAATTTTAATTTTATGAAATAGAAAATGAAAAAGAAAATATGTATTAATGATTAATATGAAAATGTATATCAATGATTAATATTAAATGAAAGTAAGGATATTTATGTAAATTCACAATTCAATTCATATATTTATATTAGTATATAGTATAGATATAGATATAGATAGATTTTAATTAATTAATTTTAATTTTATGAAATAGAAAATGAAAAAGAAAATATGTATTAATGATTAATATTAAAATATGTATTAATGATTAATATTAAATGAAAGTAAGGATATTTATGTTAATTTTATGAAATAGAAAATGAAAAAGAAAACATGTATTCAATTAACATATTTTTATTAGTATATTATAGATATAGATATAGATAGATTTTAATTAATTAATTTTAATTTTATGAAATAGAAAATGAAAAAGAAAATATGTATTAATGATTAATATGAAAATATGTATTAATGATTAATATTAAATGAAAGTAAGGATATTTATGTAAATTCACAATTCAATTCATATATTTATATTAGTATATTAGTATATAGATATAGTTATAGATTAATATAGATTTTAATTAATTAATTTTAATTTTATGAAATAGAAAATGAAAAAGAAAATATGTATTAATGATTAATATGAAAATGTGTATTAATGATTAATATATGTTAATTTTATGAAATAGAAAATGAAAAAGAAAACATGTATTCAATTCACATATTTTTATTAGTATAGTATAGATATAGATATAGATAGATTTTAATTAATTAATTTTAATATAGATTTTAATTAATTAATTTTAATTTTATGAAATAGAAAATGAAAAAGAAAATATGTATTAATGATTAATATGAAAATGTGTATTAATGATTAATATCAATGATTAATATTAAATGAAAGTAAGGATATTTATGTAAATTCACAATTCAATTCATATATTTATATTAGTATATAGTATAGATATAGATATAGATAGATTTTAATTAATTAATTTTAATTTTATAAAATAGAAAATGAAAAAGAAAATATGTATTAATGATTAATATTAAAATATGTATTAATGATTAATATTAAATGAAAGTAAGGATATTTATGTTAATTTTATGAAATAGAAAATGAAAAAGAAAACATGTATTCAATTAACATATTTTTATTAGTATAGTATAGATATAGATATAGATAGATTTTAATTAATTAATTTTAATTTTATGAAATAGAAAATGAAAAAGAAAATATGTATTAATGATTAATATGAAAATATGTATTAATGATTAATATTAAATGAAAGTAAGGATATTTATGTAAATTCACAATTCAATTCATATATTTATATTAGTATATAGATATTAGTATATAGATATAGTTATAGATTAATATAGATTTTAATTAATTAATTTTAATTTTATGAAATAGAAAATGAAAAAGAAAATATGTATTAATGATTAATATGAAAATTTGTATTAATGATTAATATATGTTAATTTTATGAAATAGAAAATGAAAAAGAAAACATGTATTCAATTCACATATTTTTATTAGTATAGTATAGATATAGATATAGATAGATTTTAATTAATTAATTTTAATATAGATTTTAATTAATTAATTTTAATTTTATGAAATAGAAAATGAAAAAGAAAATATGTATTAATGATTAATATGAAAATGTGTATTAATGATTAATATTAAATGAAAGTAAGGATATTTATGTAAATTTAAATTCACAATTCAATTCATATATTTATATTAGTAGAGATATAGTTATAGATTAATATAGATTTTAATTAATTAATTTTAATTTTATGAAATAGAAAATAAAAAAGAAAATATGTATTAATGATTAATATGAAAATGTATATTAATGATTAATATTAAATGAAAGTAAGGATATTTATGTAAATTCACAATTCAATTCATATATTTATATTAGTATTAGTATTGATCGATTGATATAGATAGTTCAGCGAATCTGTCTTGACCCTTGCAGACCATCGAGCTTCTTCATTCTGCGACAGTGTCGGGAAGCGCCACCACTCGTCGCCGTAGTGCCACTCCTTTTTTTCACATTCTCAACGCAGCAAGCAACCATAAGAAACATGTACTTGCAAACTGCCAGAATCGCTGTCATTTTAATCCCCAGGCGCTCTCTCTCATTTCTCCTCAGCCACCCTCTCCACCAACGCAGATGCTTCTTCTCTTCTTCCGTCCCATCCCTAACGTAGCTAACTCTTCTATGTCCTTCTGTATATCTCTTTTATGTACAGTATGTTTGTATTCATAGTTAAATGTGTAAAAATCAAAGCTTTTGTTGTTTCAAGAATGTGGGCTAATAAGTAATCTATGGGTTTTGGTTTTATGGAAGTCTTGAACGGCCTATCTGGGTTGCTTTTTTGTTTTGATGGTGGAGGGTGTGGCATTTTCATTTCTTTAATGTATATAATTTTTTTTTTCAGTGGGTAATTAGGCTTTCAAATTTGGATGACAGGAATAAATGTTTCCCCTTCTAGTTGCATACAATACAATAGGTCCGTATAACCTTCAAGTGCTGTAAAAGTTTCAAAGTTAAATACTCCATTTGGGTTTCCTTGTTCGCGAGTGTAAAGAAAAAGGGGAAATAAATTCGTTTGCGAACATTAATAGAGGTGATATTTACTGAATTTATGCCTGTATTATTTTTATCTATAATTTTAGACTATATTTCTAAAGTTGTTAGGGTTGAAAATCCAATGTATAGTTCTGTAATAGCGAGGGGAGCAACGATGTCATGAATGCCTTATATATTTGGAAGAAAAGCAGCTGTTTGACAATTTTATTTCCAATTTCTTCTGCTGTATCTGATGAAAGGTTAAAAATGGTGCTCATGATGAGTACTATGCACTTTGTCTCAGAATATAATTGATTTAAATTTTGCGTCTTCGATGATATTCTCATGTTTCTCACTGTACGGCAATATCTGAACATTGCTACTAGTTTTTTTTATGTAACAATACACATGAGTATGGTGCATTTCACCAATTCATTGCGCTCAGAAGCTACTAGGCCATGTCAACTTTATTATGAATGCCGATGCTTGACTTAGTTGTTAGTACTATTAGGTAGTAGAAATTTCAGTTGAGATCCGAGGTTTAATGATGATATTCTTCCTTGATTAAACAAAGACCCCATATCTGGAAACACATGATTAGATGGTAGGGTTCAGTACCTTCTTCTTTCTCGCTTTATACTAAGATTAATCGCGGTCTAAACTTACGTAGTATTTGATCTTATACATATGAATTATGGATCAGTTAATAATTTGATTTATCACGATTCTTGATAATCTTGCGGTTTTTTAATGAAGTTTTCTCTGGTTGTATTTTATTGCCTTCCAGGACAAATTTCATTCTGATCTTCTGATGTGTCCTTGTTTATGGGGTTTTCAATAATGACTTCTTACTTATTTTTGGCAATTGTGCTTATAACCAGTGTCCGGCGGTCTGATCGCCTTTTTTACTTCAAAGAGAGAAGGATTTTTACCAAAGCTACTAAAAAACATAAACAATTGAATACTTCCATAGAAGAGAAAGATTACTCTCACATTATCTGGTGGAAAGAGGTGAGATTCATTTAAGTTTGACTGGGTTCATTACATAAGCTGGATGCTTATTGTCGTCGAGCCAACTTTTTCATTTTTTCTTGCATGTCGAACTTACTCATTTTCATATTTCAGAGAATGCAGTTGTGCAGAAAGCCTTCTTCAGTTATGCTGGTTAAACGCGTCACATATTCTAATTTGCTAGGTGTTGATACTGGCTTAAAGAATGGGAGGTAAGCAGTAAGCTCAAAAAATGTTTGTGCTTGAAGAGAAAACTATTTGGTAATCTTTACTTACATGCATTATAGCCTTAAAGAAGGAACTCTTAATTGGGAAATGTTGCAATTCAAGTCAAGATTTCCACGTGAAGTTTTGCTTTGCCGGGTATTGTTTCAGGCTTCTTTCCACCTGTTTCATTGTGTTTATTTTCCTGCCTTACCTTTACTATTCTAATATCCCTTCTTGTGCACATACCAAAACTTTATTATCATGGTGACTTTTCAATCTTTTCTCTCCACTTCTCCCTTCCTTTTAGGTTGGGGAATTTTATGAGGCGATTGGTGTTGATGCCTGCATTCTTGTGGAATATGCTGGATTGAATCCATTTGGTGGTATACGTTCAGACAGCATACCAAGGGCTGGTTGCCCTGTCGTGGTAGAAATCTTAATTTGTTATAATATGCTATATATTTTCTGGCTCTTTTGGGCTTAATAAAATATTAGATTGTTCTACTGTTTACCATAACAAAGGTGGTATACAATTCTGAACATCTGTTATTCTGTTAGATTTTCCTTTAACCAGTTAGGAGTTTTCTAACTTTGCCAACATTGAAGTAGATCAGAAAAGAGATTGCATTAAATTTTTTTTACCAAGAGAATGAGTCATATTCTCAAAAGTCACTTTGATTTATCAGGAGAAAGGTGAAGGCCTCGTAGTGAAGGAATAGTTATTTGTATTTCTGATGGTTCTGTAGATTCCTTGAATAATAAAGGATAATAACTAGGTTAAAGTTCTTTAGATGGAAAAAATAACCTGGAGAAAATGTCTTCCACATTATTGATACTTCTGCAAATATCTGATAGTGCTTGATATTTCTATTTGTTTATTTAGTTTCTACTTTTATGGCAATGTGCTTTTATCTGTAATGGAACTATTTTTAGACTCAAGACTATTTCTTAAATGTGAGTAGCTTACGATGTGAATATAATTCTGACACGGAAACAGTGGCGATAAATTTGAGATTTTCTTAACTAGTGATATATCAGCACCAAGCCATCCCATTATTCCTTCTGGCATAAACATGTGGAAACGATGATAAGAAAGAATTTAACTTCTCAATGACCAAGGAAATAAACTTTGTTAATTTGATCCGACAGAAATACCACTTGGTGAATAATTCAGTGGCTTCTATGGTTTCTTTTGTAACTTATTTTCCATTTGTTATCATGTTCATCATCATCCAAATTTCATGGCTAAATTTACTTTTGCATTTCCAGTAATGGTCTTGACTCGTATCGAAATTCCATTTATTAACTTTTCACTCACTGTATTAAACAGAACTTACGACAGACATTGGATGACCTAACCCGCAATGGTTTCTCTGTTGTGAGTACCATCCATGCCTTGAACTTTACTTCTTTGGCCTTAGGATCGTGATTTGTTTATTCTTGACCAAATTCCACCATTTGTCTTATGTCATACCTCATGGAAAGGGAAAGGCAAAGATCTTACTTTGCTAGGACATTGTTGCTTGATTCTAATTACAATGGGGCCCTTTTGAACGGTCCAAGTACATAAAAAGATTTTTCATATGCACATTGGTTTTGAATTTTGTTTTTGTAGTGCATAGTGGAGGAAGTTCAGGGTCCAACTCAAGCTCGCTCACGTAAAAGCCGGTTTATATCTGGGTAGTTTCATATATTTACTTCAAATTTTGGTGCTGTTGATTGTTTGATTACCTATTTCTTCTGCTGTATTATTGGTATGGTACTGCACGTGATATCTATTTATATGGCCATTGAGTTGAGCTTCAAGATTCTTGTGTCTGAGTTAAGCTAATTTTCTACATTATTGTTTCACTGCCTATCAGTTTGGACGACTGGTAACATTTTAACACTGCATTGTCTAGTAAGCAGTTGCTCATTATTGTTTAACTGTTGCTACTATTGAGCAACTGCTTACTAGACAATGCAGTGTTAAAATGTTACCAGTCGTCCAAACTTGTCCTATCAGTATTTTAGTATGTTGATCACTAATAGACTTTACCGACATTACCTAGTGTAAATGGCTTTGTATGTTGGGGCATATACGTTAAGACCAGATATATGAAAATATGAATAGAATGGATCTTCCATAGATCATTTGACTGAGCCTCACTCTCATTTAATGCTTTGAAGTTGTAGGTTGCACAATAGGAGATAGAGCAGAATGACATAGGAGGATCCATATAGCCGATCCAACTTAGTGGGATAAAGGCTTATGTGTATTGTTGTTGCATAGCGGACTGGTTTCTTTCTGTGATGTTTTCTTAGCTCTGATACTATAATGAAACACCAGCTAATCTGAACCCTCAATGTTTTATGAAGGAAAGAAATTTAACATGTGATGTATACTACATTTCTAGTCAAACAAAGAGGTAGTCATGCTACTGGCTTATTGCAACAGCTGTTGTGCCTTAAAGCATAGTAAATCTAGTCACTGTTTTTTAGTTTTTTTGATGAACAATGTCATTGTCTGTGTTTATGGGTAATTAAACAACTCAAATAACCTCCACATGGCTCACATTTTGTATAATTTTTGTCAGGGAAAAAATCTAGTTTGCTTTTGAAGATAGTATTTTTCTTCTTGCCATGTCTTCTTTAAAAGGGTCGTAAATGCATGATTTATTGAGTACTTCAAATCCAAAATGTCCTGATAGTTAAAAATGTCTGTCGTTTTTTTTTTGTTGCATGCAATCTTTTGTATTCATTCGTGAAGCTATGTTTGAAGTTAAAGTGGCATACTTTTACTTACTAGTTTTGTGTATTAGGATTGTTCTTGAGCATAAAGACCAGATGTTTTATCACACCTGTAATGAAGGTTTAGACCATGTTCTAAACTAACTTAACTTGAGTTTTCAGGCATGCATATCCTGGCAGCCCTTATGTTTTTGGGCTCGTGGGAGATGATCATGATCTAGAGTTTCCAGACCCAATGCCTGTAGTAGGTATGAGCAAAGAAACCTCCTTTTGCAGTTTAGATTGGTTGCCAAAATTCGTTCATAGTCGGTGCATTTAATTTACTTGGATTCTTTTTTTGATAATAGTTAAAAATATGGAAGCGGTTCACATTTAGTGCCCTTGATTTGCTTGGCCTTTTTTCTTGCTAATTGTTAAAAATATGGAAGAACAGGAAGGAATCAATTACTGATAGGTAAGCTGATACATAATGGAGTATGTTATTGAACTTTTGTGGAATTTTACGGTGTAAGCAAATGCAGAATAGGTGTTTTAACCATCTCTGACCTTGTGTAAAATTGAAATTCAAGAATTTGCAGGGAGTGACACAGTATCTAGATTGTACAATGATTAATCTATTTGGATGACATATTGAAAAAAAATGCCAAAAGGCTAAATATGCTGCTTATTCATATAAAAAAATTGAAAAATGTTATAAGAAGGTTATCAACTCTATGACAAACTAATCAAATGGATTAAATACCACTATATTGAATTATCTAGCTTTTTATAACCCGACATTAAAATTGGTTTATGGTATAAGGAATATCTCGATCGGCGAAAGGATACTGCATGGTTTCAGTGCTGGAGACTATGAAGACTTATTCTGCAGTGGACGGTCTAACAGAAGAAGCTTTGGTTACAAAACTTCGTACTTGTCGCTGCCATCATCTGTTCCTGCATACATCCTTGAGGCATAACTCCTCAGGTTATAAAATATTATTCTACACTCGTTGTTTCAAAAATTGGGTCCCTAACTTGTTAGCTGAATGGTTAGATTACTTTTATTGTTCAGTGATATTTTAATTATTTGTTGTCTTTTTTTACTTCACCGTTATATGGGCTTCTATGGGTTATCTAATTAACATTTATGAGAGCCTTATATGGCATGGAAAGCTAAATTATTCTCAAAAGTGCTGTTACTCCAACCTTAACGTTCTCTTCCTTCCACCACCTGAAGTAAAAATTTGGAAAAGGAAAAAACTTTGACTTGTTCATTTTTATTCCAGGAATTCTTACTATTTCTATCTGACTATGCTACTCAAAACTGGTCATTGATTTGATGGCTGCAACTGACAAACATCATGATAAATGTAATAAATATGGCAGCTAGCATGTTATAGGCTGCTTTAATTAGGTAAAACTATTGTTGTTGTTGATTGAGAATTCTAATAGTTTTTACATTCACAATAATTCGTTTAACCATGGTATCATTATGATTTATTGACAAATTTAGCCAAAATGATGGTTTCGGGTGCCAAATCATATTTATATTCTGAAAATGGAACAAAATGATGGTTTCGGGTGCCAAATCATATTTATATTCTGAAAATGGAACTTGGTGCAAGTATTGGAATGTCATGATTTATCCTAATTTCTGTAGTTTTCATGTGACTACACCTCAAGGAATTAACAGAAAGGGTGACTTACAAGTTTTTTTTCCATTATTCTTGTAAGTTTCATAAATGTTCCTTAAAATGTTTTGAATAACTGCTTGTGTGATTCATTTTCGATACTTCAACCCTTCGTGATTTTTTTGTATGATTTTTTTGCAGGAACTTGTCGCTGGGGAGAGTTTGGTGAAGGTGGACTGTTATGGGGGGAATGTAATGCTAGACAATTTGAATGGTTTGAGGGGTATCCTGTGAATGAGCTTTTGTTCAAGGTTGCTATGAAATCATTGTTGTGCATAGATTATGTTCCCTCTTGTTTAATCAATGTTATTTCATTTGTAACTTGTGTAAATTCAGGTGAAGGAGCTATATGGGTTTGCAGATGACATTACGTTCAGAAATGTCACAGTTACCTCAGATAATAGGCCTTGTCCATTACACCTAGGGACAGCCACACAAATTGGTATGCTGGAATTAAGTGGAGTTTTTTTGGCGGTGCTGACTTTTTCAGCTGATTTGATCATACAGTGAAATGAAATTGCAATCATTCTCACAATTTCATAAAAATGACAAAAGGAGCCAAAAAATCTACTTCAAAAGAAAGAAAAAATGAAGGACATGAGGAAAAGAAAATTGTAAATACACCGAATCAATGGTTTTAGTTTTGTGAGCTGGAGCTAAGTTTCCTATAAGTACATGATCGAATAAGTTACATTTCCTGTATTTTATGTTATCAGGTGCTCTTCCAACTGAAGGAATTCCTTGTTTGCTTAATATGCTACTTCCATCTAATTGTACCGGCCTTCCTGCGATGTAAGTGAGAACTTCGCTTATTATTCTTGATCCATACTTAATTCAGAGCGCATCTATGCTTTTGTTTAAATGTGCATGCATGCACTGACAGTGCCAAGATACATGGAGAATCTGTCAAGATGCTTCATCCCCGCTATCCACACTTTGGAAGACATGTTTCAGTTTTTTATGTGATGATCACCCTAAAATGGAGTGTTGTTACCTAACCATATGCACTTGATTATTGCTGACTATAATAAACAAAATTCATTCCATAAAAATTTTGAACATAAGGTGTTGGGCAATAAAATGGATCGTGATTTCTCTAAATTTTCCTGATTTTGGGAACTGGCATTTGAAACTCAAGTTCTGGCTGTTCCATTGACGCCTTTGTTTTCTCAAGCTTGATGCTCAATTGTTGTTCATGATAGCATATTGGTTGCATTCTTTCTCTGCTTGATTTTTTATGTCATTATTTGGTATTTTTACATGTTGCTGTAATATTACTTTTGGCTGAATTTATGTTGTTTCTCTTCTTATTCTTCTTCTTCTCTTTTTCCATGCAGGTATATCAGAGATCTTCTCTTGAACCCTCCTGCTTATGATATTGCGTCAACAATTCAAGGCAAGTTGCTATCATGTTTTTATATTTGTGCAATAGTGGTGCTTACATATACCCACTATTTGAAGATGCTTGAATGCCCAAGCCCAAGCTATCTTATGGTCTTGTTACTAATGAACATAGAAGAATCTCTTAACTTTTTCCGAAACATTACCTAGTATGCAATTATGTGGTTGTGATCCCTCATCAGTATTGCATTTCTTACTTATGAAAGTAGCTGAGCATTTATGTCTCTTAACAGAAGCCTGCAAACTTATGAGCAACATAACTTGTTCAATTCCTGAATTCACCTGCATTCCTTCAGCCAAGGTTCGATTATTTGATTTTGTCTTTCAATACTAACACACTTTCTTTTCACCAATATCAACATGATTATGTGTGCGTGTGTGTGTACGTCAGATCATCTGATTCAATGCTATTATTTTGGTTCTTTGTTTTCTTATTCATCCACAGCTCGTGAAGTTGCTTGAGTCGAGGGAGACTAATCATATTGAGTTTTGCAAAATTAAAAGTTTGTTGGATGATATATCGTTATTGTACAAAAATTCAGAGCTCAAAGAAATTCTGAAGTTATTGATGAACCCTGCTTGGGTGGCTACTGGATTGAAAGTTGAATTGGAGACCCTAGTAAGTGATTTCTTGATTCATGACTGCTCGACATTCTTTATTCAATTTCATATCTGATGATCAGAAGATACCAGTACTTGATCTACCCTTGTGCTTAATGTGCTATCATATTTTAATTCATTTTTTGCACGTGTTGCTTCGGTAATTTTCTTATATTTGCATTTGTTTGATTGGAATTGTTTTGGTAGAATGTAGTAATATTTGTCCTCTTAACTTCAGGTGAATGAATGTAAATCCATTTCTTGTAGAATTTGTGAAATAATTTTCTTAGACGGTGAACATGATCAGAAGATGAGCTCCTATACCACAGTCCCAAATGAGTTTTTCGAAGATATGGAATCGTCCTGGAAAGGCCGTGTCAAGAGGATACATTTGGAGGAGGAATATGCAGAAGTAGATGAAGCTGCAAAGGCTCTATCTGTAACCGTAAGTCTTATTGAATTCTCGAACATAACTGTCGTCAGACATTCCATTCTCTTATGACCCAAGAAGCACAAATGAACAACATGGAATAGGGATTCACAGGATTTGAATTTTCCCATGGTAGGACACCTCAACATGCTAGAGTAGAGACATGTTAGATTATAATTGTGATTGACTATGCACATTAAACGAACAAAATTTTATCATTACACAAGGTCAACATGAGAGTAGAAAAATTGTGAACAAGACAATATTGACTAGTTCTCGGGAATGGGTTGCGGAATGGAATGAGGATAAATTTCACATAAACTTGGATCGAAGTCTGGAAAACAATTTAGTGAAATATAAGGTCATCAAATTCAGGTACGTCCTTAGTTATCACTCATTTTCTTGCCTGTATTTTCCGTTGCTACAAGTTTGCAACATTATAAGTACAATTCTTTTTGGTTTTCGACTTACATTTGACATAAAGCTTTCCTTGGCTTATCTTAGCATAATTTGCAAGTTGCGAGACACTACTGCAATTTTTTTTAGTATTTTGTTCTGTTCTTTTCCTTTTAATTTATGGAATGTCATTCATTAGTGATAAGCGTCACTGTTCGTTACAAATGGACGATGTACTTTTTCTAGATTCAAGAAGATTTTGTCCCCATAATTTCAAGAATCAGAGCTACTACTGCTCCACTTGGAGGACCAAAAGGAGAGATACTATATTCTCGTGAGCATGAAGCGGTGTGGTTTAAGGGAAAACGTTTTGTCCCATCTGTTTGGGCTGGTACACCTGGAGAAGAACAAATCAAACAGCTTAGACCTGCTTTGGATGCGAAAGGCAAAAAAGTTGGAGAAGAATGGTTCACCTCAAAAAAGGTTGAGGATGCATTGACTAGGTAATCTATTGTTTACGATCATTTCCTCTTTGATTAATGTCCTCTTTTTGTCCTATTTTACAATTGTTTTCTCTTTCAGATATCATGAGGCTGGTAATAAGGCAAAAGCGAAAGTTTTAGAACTCCTGAGAGGATTGTCTACTGAACTACAGATAAAAATTAATATTCTCGTGTTCGCTTCCATGCTACTTGTCATTGGGAAGGCATTATTTAGCCATGTGAGGTTTGTCATACCAACCTAAATTTCATGCGCGAGTATATTTTCTTGTTTTTTTGCCTTATATTTAGGAGTTTCTTGTCCTAATGTACTTGTAGCATCACAGACTATTTGTGATATTCTTCAATTGTTTGTCATTCGTTGTACCATGGAATCCACACTGCCATATGCGTGAACATTGTGCTTATGATTGACTTTCTAATTGTAACTATCTTGTTGATTTATGCTTGTCAACCCTGATGCTAATAATGCCCTAAAGCTCGAGTGCTTGTAATTTGTCCAGTGAAGGAAGAAGAAGAAAATGGATTTTCCCCACTATCACTCAACGTCATAGGTCTGAGGTAGTCTTCAGAACCTTTTTTTCCTAAATAAACTTAACCAGGTTTTATCATGGCTTTTATTTTATCTGTTGGTCGAAATTAATTTGCTGTGGTGTTTTTTATATTAATTTCATGAAATCTCCTAAACCTTTGCCTGGAGCTAATTTTAGGTTTAGTTAATTTGCTTTTCCAAATGAGCGGCATTAAAAAGGAACTTTATAGCTCATAATTTTGATTGTTTCTATAGTTTCGCAACTTATGTTAGAATCTTTGAAGAACATTTTCATGGTTTGCATGCAAGCTTTGTTGACATTTTCTAAATCTATCCTATTGCTCAATCTAGCTTCGGATGGTCAATTCAGCAAACATAATTCATTTTTATGTGTTCCCATAGAGGGAAAATAATTTACCGTCTTGCTCCAACTTAGTTTGTATCAGTTAATGAGGATCCTTTTATCAAAGTATGCACATGGAATACTTGCAGGATGCAGAAATACTACGTGGAGCTGATGGCATGAAGATAACTGGGCTATGGCCGTATTGGTTTGATGCTGCTCAAGGTGGTGCGGTGAGAAATACAGTGGATATGAGGTCATTGTTTCTCTTGACAGGACCAAATGGTGGTGGGAAATCCAGTTTGCTGAGATCAATTTGCGCTGCTGCATTACTTGGAATATGTGGGTTCATGGTGCCGGCAGAATCTGCTATTATTCCTCATTTTGACTCCATTATGCTTCATATGAAATCTTATGATAGTCCAGCCGATGGAAAGAGCTCATTTCAGGTTATTCTCTTCCATGCGATATAAACATATGTTTTTTTAAGCTTTAATCGAACTGTTATTTTAAGTCTCAAATATGGTACCATGATATTACCCTTCAGTTTTTATCAGTAAAAAAACAATGAGAAGAGAATGTAATGCAACTTAAGATTTACGTGGTTCTATCATCAAGGTCAGCATCCACCACAGAGTGCCATATTGTTAAAATTCTATGAATCTCGCTTGGTCTATTTGACAAACATAACCTCTTTTAATGGGTGAAAATATATTGGGATAAATACAGTAGGAAATCTTTTCTAAAACTAAATTACAGTCAAATCATATGAAAGATGGATAATAATGTCAGTAACATGAAATCTAATTCCAATCTAGTTCTTTTCACATCTTATATGATTACCTTGAGTGTAAATCTATTGATGTGTTATGCTTACCTTCACGTTAATTTCTCAGATTGAAATGTCTGAAATTCGTTCTATTATTGCTGGAGCCACTTCAAACAGCCTCGTGCTTATAGATGAAATATGCAGAGGGACTGAAACGGCAAAGGGAACTTGTATTGCTGGGAGTATCATAGAAACTCTTGATGCCATTGGTTGCCTTGGTGTTGTCTCTACCCACCTGCATGGAATATTTGATTTACCATTGAGAATGAAGAATGCTGTCTTTAAATCTATGGGAACTGAATGCATTGATAATCAGACCATGCCAACATGGAGATTGATCGATGGTATCTGCAAGGAGAGTCTCGCATTTGAAACGGCTCAAAGAGAGGGAGTTCCTGAAGCATTGATTCAAAGAGCTGATGAGTTATATCTTTCTGTTTATTCAAAAGACAAAATAACTAAAATCGAGTCAAAACTGAAGCAGTATAGACCAAGTCGTCTTGAAAAGGAACCCCCTCCTTTGAACCAATCACTGAAATTGTCGGAGATTTTGTGCAAGGAAGTGGAGAATGCTGTTGTTGGCATATGTGGGAAAAGTGTGAATGATTTTTTCGTGAAGAAAGATATTTCCGAGCCTCAAGCGATGAGGTGTGTTCTGATTGGTCCTAGGGAGCAGCCACCTCCATCAACTATTGGAGCATCAAGCGTTTATCTGATGCTGCGATCTGACAGAAAAATTTATGTTGGAGAGGTACTATCTTGGACTCATATCATATGATCGGTAGGTTATTTTAAAATGTAGGCAATGTATATTGCATGCATTGATTGCTGTTGGATCATTTGGGTTCCATTTATGCCCCTTCTAGTCCCAACACATCATCCAATGGTGAGTAATAGAAAGGTTATTCTTAAAAGTAAACACTTGCAGATGATTTCTGTAAAACCAGGCATTAAAAAATAACTCAAACTGAATAACTTGGAACGGTATTATGGCACATGAATCTAGTAAATAGCTTGGAAGTCGTGGATTCACGGTATTCAGGGTCAGCCTTACTACACCTTTTCGGAGGTGGGCTTCACTTAATTTGTGTGACTGAGGAAAGAAACCAATTATCTGGTTCTGGCTTTCGAATGAACGGGGATAGTAATGTAATGAATGAAAAACTTGAGATGGGAAGTGTTGGAATTGTGGAAGAAATTTCTCTAGTGCTGATCTGCTCTTACCCTCTGGTCCGCTCCTCTTGATTTACTCAATTATATAGCCATTTGCATTATGTAGGCAGTTGAGAAACTCACGCTTAGTTCACACATCACTAAATGCAATTGGAAAAAAAAACCACCTCGAATTATTAATTTTCTTCCAATATTGTACTAAAGTTATCTTCTGCTTTCATTTAATCTTCAGACTGACGATCTCGAGGGTCGAGTGCGTGCCCACCGCCTGAAGGAGGGAACACAGAATGCTTCATTTCTCTACTTCTTGGTACCGGGGAAGAGCATGGCTTGTCAGCTGGAAACTCTTCTTATCAACCAGCTCTCTACTCGAGGGTTCCACCTGACAAATATAGCTGATGGAAAGCATCGAAATTTTGGGACATCTGAGTTACTGGGAAAGGAAATGATGGCCAGATAAAGTTTCTGTCTCTCCTTTCTAACTTGTTAAGGTCCAAGTTGATGCGAAGGAAAATGTACAGGTGATACTATTATTAACTCTAGGTAGTAGAAGATGATCACTTGCAGATTCTACATGTATCGTCTCGTGGTTGCAACGATTTTGGTCTGATTTTAAGCTGCACCGCTCAGGTTTCTTTTTTGACAACTGTTTGGCAAATTCGGACAGGCCTCTTAGTAATGTGTATCCGAGGATGTTTCCCATTTGATATATTAGTAACCAAATTTTTGGTTCCATTTTCACAAATATATTTGACAAATATACAACTACTTGTTTGTGAAAAAGAAGTACTTCCATGCATGGATGAGATGTGTCTGCCTGATTTTTATTTTAAAAAAATTAAATTAAATTAATTCAATCCATCTTTATGTTAATTTTTTCAATATTGTTATAAATATTAGATTTTTCCTCTGTATATATAATTTCTAATACTTGCGGTAAAAAATAAATTATACAATATAAAATCAATTCGATCGTGTGTGTGCAATTTAATTTTTTTTAAAGTTGGTATCACTAATTAGATTGTATCAATAATAATTTATTAAACAATAATTTAATTTTCTATAAATTAATATAATATGGCTATATATGTAGAATCATTTATCGGGTTTATATCGTATTTCAACATTAGATTACTAAATATTAAAGTAATTTTGTAATTAAATGTTTTGTTTTGCACGCAATTATTTTAGATTTGCGTAATGAAAGCCACGATTTTTTCGGTCAAATAACAATAATGATACTCACGCAAAATTTAGGGTCCGATTCCAGCAAGTGTCACTAATCCAGACGTATGTTTCGAATTTACTCTGAGCTTGAAATCACGAAAAAGACCGTTAGAAGGGGGCTAGGAGGGTGTCCCAGCGTAGCCCCTCCGACGCTCAAGTCAGAGACTGATGATATAGGTGAAGAGCAGCTAAGGTGCTGCTGAAATATAATATATTGAATGTATCAACGGAACATTCAAACTTGGTATTTATAGGAGAATATATAAACACTTGATGAGCTTGTCTTCCATTTGAACTAGGGTTGAGCCAAGCTGTCTTCAAATAATAATTTTGGCAGAGACTGATATATTTTGATTAATGTGGGTTTTTAAAATTTTTTCGAAGAAACATGGATATATAATATTAAACCAAATCCGGTACAATTACAGTCGAAATTAAAACAGGAGAGGGGGATGCCCTTTTAGTAGACCAGACATGGAAACAGCTTCCTTAACAAGAAGAGTGGGTCTCATATGAGACCGTATCTCGGATCTTAATATGTGAGACGGGTCAACCCTACTAATATTCACAATAAAAAGTAATATTCTTAGCATAAAAAGTAATACTTTTTCATTAATGACCCAAATAAGAGATTCGTCTCACAAATACGACCCGTGAAACCGTCTTTCACAAATTTTTGTCTAGCAAGAATATGAAAAGCCTGATTTGCTGATTAAAAACAAAAACATATCGACAGAAAAAAATTGTATAATGTGATTTTTTTAGATTTCTTCACATATAAACTTAGATTTATCATTTCCAAAATTAAAAATTTCAAATACAAAAAAAAAATTAGAAATCCGAGAAGGATTTTATACTAAATTTGGATACACACACATATATATGGGCTGATACTTTCTGACAACGGACAAGGTTGACATATGTCTCTCGAAATTTGGTCTCAACAGCAGTATATAAAGCAAGCTAGCGACGTGTGGAGTTTATACCCAAACCCTACAGCCAGCTTTCTCCCATGCAAGAACAGCCGTCATTCAAGATTGAATCTCACAAGCCGCAGAGAACATTCATAACGCTGATCTTTTGGGTGAGCCCAAATTCTTTAGCAACTGGTTTTTATTGCTTTTTTCCTTGTTTTTTACATGTATTTTTTTCCCTGATTTGGATCTCCTTCTTTTATCTTGAAATATCAGGACTTGGGGGACTGACCAGTGGATATAGCGCACGATGAACACTGAAACAGGCCTCTTCAAGCTCTTCTTACCAAAAACTGGTGGAACTGAGATGGTTGTTTTCTCTAATTTTCTACTTCTTCATTTTATGTTTTTTTTCTAATTTTAATTATTTGGCTGAAGTTTTGGTTTTGATGGAAAGAAATATAATTGGGTCTTTTTTAATTCGTTAGCATTTAATAGATGAAGTATTAGATCGATAGGAATCGAAAATGTAGAATTTTAAAATTCGAGGATTTTGTGGGTGGGTTGATGCAAGATTTAGGAAACATTAGCTACGGCTCCACTTCTCCTACGAACCACCAATGTACATGCAACATGGTATTTCGGTTTGAGAAAATTAAATTGCGAACTAATCACAGCGATGGTTTGCAAGGCGTCTAAAAAACCATCCAAGTGCCTTTCTAATAAACCGTCGCTAGAAATTGCTATGAAATTTAAAACCATCGCTGATTTGCAAAGGAAAGGACGATGAACACGATCATTATTTTTCGCGACAATTTTTGGGCAAGCATAAATACGTTTGCGATGGTTTTTGCATCATTAAGCTTAGCGACAATTTTTCTTAAAGCGTCGTTGAAGTCACTGCTGGTTTGTTTAAAATCAATGTTATATTAACAACAGTTTTTTAAAAAACAGTCGCTAAAGTGTTATAAATTAAAATTTAATATATAGATTATTTCTAAACATATAATTTTTTTTTGTAAAAAATATAACAACGTTGGAATAATTTATTTCCGTGAAATGATATATCCACATGTTTATTTCATTATATTTTATTTATTTTATACAAATAAGGTTGTAATTGAGCGGGGTATTTTGGGGAAGAAATTTGGCATATTTCATTACTGTAGTCTCATACTTGACAGAAAAATAACAATAATTGGTGAAAGTTCGCAAAAGATACCCTAATTTTCACGTGTTGAAAATTAGATTGGTTTGATTTATTCATCACTTTGGTTTGCATAAAGAAATATTGCAGCAGTAGTATAAGTAGCTTCTTTAATTGTTCATCGTGAATTTATGATCTTTTGTGTGGATGATTTAATTAATTGCTTGCATTTGATTAAGGCAAAAACTTGCGTGAGACGGCCTCACATGTCGTATTTTGTGAGACGGATCTCTTATTTGGGTCATCCATGAAAAAATATTACTTTTTATACTAAGAGTATTACTTTTTACTGTGACTATCGGTAGGGTTGACCTGTCTCACAGATAAAGATTCGTGAGACCGTCTCACAAGAGACCTACTCTTTGATTAATTTTTCATTTTCTAGTAATTATGTTTAGAGTGAGTTTATCACATGCCCCCTTGGGAAAAATATAGCAACACAGTTTGGTTTTACCTGACACTGGTTTTGCATCTACGTATCGTAATATGTATGAAGGTATATTATGTGGCTTGGTTGTGAACTAAAACGATGCGCCTAATTTTATGGAAACAAATTAATGCATGCCTACTGTGTTAACTGTTCAAATGTTGTAAACCAATTGACCTTGTTCCAGAATATCGGAGAATTAGTACTTAGACAGCAAATGTTGTACAAACAATTGCAGTAAGTTTTTGCTTATTTACGGATGATTTCGGTTGGGAATAAGTCTAGTAAGCAGATTAGGTCAAGTTATAATAAATGGATTATGAGTCCAAATATATCTCACATAATATTTAATTACTAGAATTTTTATTACTTAACTTAAACTATCGAAATAAAAAAGAACCGAAACTTGTACGCAAGGACGAAGCCAAAAAATAGAAGTTGGTAGGGGAGCAAAAAATTTTTAGGGGGAGCAAGAACAAATATGAAGAGGGAAACTGAAAAAATATAGTTGTTTTTAGCCCTTAGTCAATGAAATTTAAAAATCGAGGGGGGACGGTCGCACCCACCCTCCCCCTACCCTCTGGCTTCGTCATTGCTTGTATGTTTAATTTTCATGTATTTTAAATCACAGGAACTTTTCTTTTTCATTGATCTAGTAAAGTGTCTAATTTAAGTTTTGTCATGACTCATGTGATAGTTAATTCCATTACCCTTCATGCGTTGGATTGGAGGATCTTTGCCAAAGAAAATATTCCTTCGAGATCGATACCTCAACTTGTGGCGTGTAAAGACAACACAAGTTGGAGAGAAATGGTATTTCAAAAATGGTTGGGACAAGTTTGTTAAGGATAACAAGATCTTGCGTGGCTATAGTTTGGTATTCGATTATTTTGAAGAAGATTTGTTCGATATCAAAGTGCTAGGGCCAAACGGACGCCAAACCGTAGGAGCTGGCGCTCTTGTGTCCATGGATATTGATGACGAGACAGAAGAGGAGGAGGATGATCGTGAGGAGGTGGATCGTGTTTTAAAGAGACAAGAAGATTTATCTGAAGAGAGCAAGGATGATGATGATGATGATGAAATAGAGGATGACGACGACGAGGAGGATGCTTATCGTGCGTTAAAGAGACATGAAGAATCATCTGAAGAAAGAGAGGATGAGGATGACGATGAAATAGAAGATGCTAATTACTTGCCTGATCAAGAAGGGGAGCAAGAATTATCCGAACAAAGCGAGGGTGATGATAATGAAATAGAGGATGCTCGTTACTTGCCTAATCAAGAAATTAAAGTGGAGCAAGTTAAAAAAGGCAAGTTCATCCTCTCTCTTTTCTTGAAGAATTTGGCGTGATTTTTTGAGTTTCTTACTTTGTTAAACATCTTTACATTGGTTCTAGTTTATATAGATATTGCAGTCGGTAGCACTAAAAGGAAAAGGAAAAGCAAAATCAAAATTCCGACACCCCTATATCCAAAATACAGTGGTTTTGAGATATTTGAGAAGGGATTGGCTAAACAACCAGCCAATCCTCATTTTGTAGTCGAAGTGAAGGCAAAGAGAACGAACGATTTGGTAAGTTTAATTTGACGTCACCAAAATCACAAATCACATCATTATATATCAATGCATTGTGATTAGTACTTGTTTAAATATTCTTATATTATAATGGGATAGATGATTTAATTCTATGTTGGCAGTTTATCCCTCTACCCTTGGTCGACGAACACAAACTTGATCTACCAAAACCACATATGTTATTGGTCGATCCGCATGGGAGAGAGTTTCATGCGAGGTACAGAAGATGGAGTGATGGCCGGATACTGTACACCAGGGAGTGGAAATTCCTTCTCAGAAGGAACAACATTGTAGTGGGAGATACTTGTATCTGCGAGTTCGTGGAAGGAGATATGGGCCTTTACCTAAAGGTTAGTTTCCTTCGTAAAAGTAGTGGCTGAAACTAGTTCCTGTTTGATGAGTAATACCGTTGGATCATGTACACCGATGTGGAATCCGAGCGAGACTCAGTACCCTTTTAAAACTTTCTTGATTCAATGATATTATTTACCTTTATATGTATGCACTGCATTATTGATGGCGGTGTGAACTAATTGTTGTGCCCATCTGAAGCTTTAAGTATTATACTGCGGTTTAAAGGGGCGGATGTTGACGTATTCAGTATTCATAGTATATACTATATTAGTAGGTATCTTGTGAGACGGATTAATCGTGTATATATTTATAATAATAAGGAATACTTTCCAGATAAAGAGTAATATTTTTGATGGGTAACCCTAATAGGAGATTCGTCACACAAAATTGACTAGTGAGATCGTCTTACAAAAATTTTGCGATACTATAAGATTATTTCGAATGTAATGCAATTAACTTCTTCATGATGAATTTCTATGTGCTTTTGTGGTACATAAAAACAAGATTTTTAAAGAGAGCAAATTAGCAATAGTATATGTGTTAAAAAAAAATACTTTTACGGGGCTTTCTAGTTTTATATCGTTAATATTTAAGATATTTATGTTAAATTGCTTTACAAGTATCATTCGTGGAAGAAACATATTTTTCTTATGCGATTTTTCAACTATCTTTTTTTTTCTTGAATGGTATTGGTATATCCACGACTTTTTATTTAATTGATTATTTCATTTATTTGAAATACCCCGGCTATAAATGCTATGATATCTTGTTATTTTTCAGGATAAAGTATAAAAATCTTATAATAATGATTGAGATTCCTCTTCTACGTACAGTATAATAGGCACATTTGCAATTTATATTTAAAGATGTAAAATCTAAACAAACTTGTAATACGCACTAAGAAATTACGAAACACACTGAAATTGAATATCGCAGCGTAAAAGTCTCAGTTCAACATTTGTTTCGACTGTGGATATGCTATGTGAAGAAATATTCCTTTTAACATTTTTTTAGTACCAATTAGTCTATTACAAATAGAAATTCACCACATAGATTGATTATTAAAAGTTATAAAAAAGTTACAACTTATTGATTATTATGAATGTTACAAACCTTCATACACAAAAATCATCCCAACACTAATTTGGAAAAATTCTTTGAAAAGTGGATTTAAGATAATTTTGTAATTTTAAATACAATTTGTAAGCCAGTATATAACTTCAATTCATTTTATATATAGCATATAATCCATTCTTTTTTACTAATCTATATACCTATAAAAGTGTGGATCACTCATTTATTTTCCGATTGTGAAAAGACACAAATGTCTTCTTATTATTATGAATTCAAAAAATCATATAAGGATATACATGTAAAATTGTAACAAATGCTAATAAATTGTCATTACAACATATATTGATTGTAGTAATTTATATCATTTCAATAATAAAATGTAACTCCTATATTAATTTTATCAAATAATTGATCTTTATATTACATTTAAATGTTTTATTTTTTTAATTTTATCTCTATATTATTTTAATTTTTATTAAATAATTAATATTCACGTGCATCGCACGTGCTTCTTGCTAGTTACCATAAACATAGCGTTTGCCGACAAGGCAAAGATCAATTTTCTTGCTACTATTAATTCCAGGCAACGCCTCCATGTCGATGTCTTCGTTCTTCATTCCATGTGGCAACTCCCAGTCAAAGGAATAAAGAAGATTGGCAAGTGCAAGCTCCACCACAGCGATTCCTAGATTGATTCCCGGGCATCCTCTTCGTCCAGAACCAAATGGAAGCAACCCGAAATCGTGCCCTCTGTAATCGATAGTGCTGTCCAAGAATCGCTCAGGGATGAATTCCGTGGGATTTTCCCAGTATTCAGGGTCTAGCCCGATTGCATAAGCACTCACGTAAACTAAGGTTTTTGGTGGGATTTCATAACCATCTATGGTGCATTTTTCTATGGTTTCCCTAGGAACAGAGAGTGGAGCGGGAGGAAACAATCTTAATGTTTCTTTGATGATTGCTTTTAGATAAGGAAGGTTTTGGATGTCACCTTCATCTACGGTACCTTTGTTTCCTACAACGTTTCGGACTTCTTCTTGTGCTTTCTTCATTGTGTGGGGCGTCCTCATCATAGCCGTCATTGCCCAAGCTATCACCACTGCACTTGTGTCTGTTCCAGCTACAAATATGTCCTGTAGTCGCATGATAACAAGTCAGTACTCTTAAGAAGTAGTATTATCTAAACAGGTAGTTTTAGTCCGATCTCGCCTAGCATAACATGTATAATTCAAGAAGACTGTTAATATAAATATATTTTTTCATCAAGGATGATAGAGAATGGATTTGATTGATTCATACGATGAGGATTCCCTTGACGTTGTTCCATCCAACTGAAGCCGCTTGGTCATGTTTCAACCTAAGCAAGAGATCTAGAATGTCACCATTCATGGATTCCGGCCTCTTTGGATCAAGGTGGTCATTTATAAGTTCTTGAATAAACATATCCAAATCCCTAAAAACCTTGTTCAGTTTGGAATCCATTCCACTTAATTTGTCAATCCAACTCAACGAAGGAAAATAATCACCCACAAAGAACCCAGCTAGCATTTCTTGAATTTTTTTGAAAAGTTCATCGAACCTTCTTTTTCCTTCCCCATCGTACTTTCTACCGAATCCAGCTCTACATATAACACCGTTACTCAACGAGAACGCGGCGCTGCTCAAGTTTATCAACTCATTCGATTTGGATTTCTTGATCATATCTTCAATCATGCAAGAAACTTCATGATTCCTAATGGGTCGAAGCGAAGCCACCTGCTTAACACTAAACAGATGGAGGAGGCCTATTTTTCTCAGTTCCCTCCATGACTCATTGTAGGGAGATACAGTAATATCCGAGCCATTGTAAGTAAGTTTTGTTAAGGCAGTAAGTTGTGGCCTTCCTGAGAGCGCTAGGTCATTGTCTTTTAGTGCTAGTTTGGCAACTCTTGCTGATGAGACTACAATGGTCCGTCGAGAACCTAATTTCATCGACATGAGGGGGCCATACTTCTTTGCAAGATCATGGAGCCACCAGTGGGGATGATCCGGATCGAATTCATGCAGGTTTCCGATTAACGGAAGCCCTTTTGGACCTGGTGGGAGGAGAGCAGTTTTTTTGCTTATGTTTTTGTGTTTTAAAAGATTAAAAAGGAAGAATATTGAGAAAGATAGTAGGACGAGAAGGAGAATCATGGCTAAAATATGTTTAGATTTGCGAGAGAGGACTTGTGTTATTATTTGATTCAGCCAGTTTCTTTTTTCTGGTATTTATAGGAAACACCGAAGCTATTGAACCATCCCTTGGTCTTAACTATTTTCTCTAATTAAACATTATAAATCAATAAGTCATAAGAGTTATCCTTAATTGTTTTTCGATTGATGGATTTCAAATCGATGGATCGATTTCAAATGTATTTTTGTTGTTTAGAGAAGTAACATCATAAAATTTAAATACACACCTTATATATTTATATAGTATTTCATGTTAAGAATGATGAAACTTAAATTCACTCAATAATGATATCATTTCAAATTATTCTAATTTGTATTACTAATATATAAGTTAATAAAATGTGAATTTAAGATTTGATATATTATTTTGTTATAAACAATAAAATTAATCGAACTCAAAATCACACTTGCGCACATGACAAATCTATAAATTAAATTTAGATATAATATATATTTGTGTTGACTTTATCATGAGCGTCATCAAATTAATTAAATTACATTTGGTACACATTTTCTTAATCAAGTAGTACCCCGTGTGATAAATACCTATTAATCCGGACCGGTTTTCCAAGCAAAGTGCGTAAATTCATAGAAAGATTGATAATCTATTAAAAGATTATTTTAAATTATGTTTATCTATATTTATGATATTTTAAATAACATCTAAAAATATGGATAAACTTATTAAACATTTTTAAATTTTTTCTAATGTTTGTAAAAATGTTTGTCTATATAGATGAACATATTAAATATCTTTAGATAAGTCGGCCAAAGTGAAAATTGAGGATCCAGATATTTATTTCGAACCATCAAGTCAACGGATTGAAGAAGAAGTTATCAACCTTAGACCTCAAGTTAACAAGAGAAAAACTAAGGTCTGTTCTAAAAGAAAATTACAATTTCTCCATTTCAGACATAATAGAAGAATTAGGAGAAATTAAAAAACTAGAATAAGAATCAACCCATCAACAATATTACTTGATATATCAGGAAAATATCAGAGGGTATGAAGGAAATCAAATTCATATCCTAAGGAGGTCAAGAAATGATATGAATTTGGGGTTCTTGACTAAGTCTATGCTACATCACCAAATTTATTAGAAATATCAGCACTATCAAAGTGGATCTAGGAAACTGTTCATGAAACCTGGGCAAACAATAACTATTTGTCCAGATGAAACATTATAGAGCTCTACTTTTTCAGTGCAACATCATAAACAAGTGAGAAAGACTCACATGAAACCTTTCATTTTATCAAGCACATGAGACCATATGAAAATCCAGAAGCTCAACGAGCATATTATTGAAGAAGATATCTCCACTCAATGAGCATAATAATTATGGGTCTGTCTCATAGAGATGGACAAAGTCGAGTTTTCATTTAATTTTTAACAAAATTTTGTAAATGAATATTTTCTGTTAATCACTATGAAAAGAAAAACTACAAGTTTTGCAGAATTTAAATTTGAAATGAAAAGACATTTTCTGCAAAATACCAAACTACTGGTGAGCTAAGAAACTCGTCGGAAATTCTGCAACATATGACACAGATGAGAGGATGGTAAGAAGAAATCTATCCACAATGCCCAAATCAGAAAGAACTAGAATTTGGAGAGGGTTTTAGACCCAGATCTGATAGAAAATATAATGTGGAGACAAGTCCAAGTGGTGAAGGACCACATAAGTCACGTTTTCCTCGGAGACCATACAAAAGCAAAATATTCCCCGACAAAGGTAAATATGTCATGTGATAAAACCACTTTAATAGTGGAGAATGAACCACTCAATTATCACAAAAGTACGGACTATTAACTAGTGGTTTAAGAGGACCATTGATCACAAGATGTTGTCGGTCACAAGTGACAAGAAAAATAATTAAGAAGTTTGAAGTAATGTTTCAGATCGGGAAGGCTTCTATAAATACCAAGGAAGATGAAAGATATATTCTACCTCTTCAATTTTTTTCAAAATAAAATTTGTAATATTTTCTTCAGTTTATGTATATTTTAATTCAAGTGGGTCTCATTTGAGACCGTCTCACGGATCATAATCTGTGAGACATGTTAACCCTACCCATATTCACAATAAAAAGTAATACTCTTAGCATAAAAAATAATATTTTTTCATGGATAACCCAAATAAGAAATTCGTCTCACAAATACGCCCTGTGAGACCGTCTCACACAAGTTTTTGCCTTTTAATTCTAGCTACAATAAGTAGCTAAACAAGCTCCTTATCCTTTATAGGAGTTTAATAAGTAATAATATTTTGTATGTTTAAATAAAAATACCAAGAGTTTCTACCTCTGTCATGTATTATTTTCAAATTAAACTTATTTATTGTATACTCTGAGGTAAAAAAAAAAAAGATACATGATTGTGTTAAGTGCCGTTGAAGGGATCTACTTCTGGAACCATATGTTATGCCTGCATGGTTAAACTATGAGAAGCAGTCTGTATAACCCTATGGATATGACCCGACGAAATTCCGGTCAAAAAAGTAAATTTTTTAGTGTATATTACGGAAGCATAATGAGCTATATGTATAAACCCTCATCTTTATGATGCATAGATTAAAAACTTTGCATAACCATCTGTCTTTGGATATACTCGATAGATGTAACAACACAGTCCTAAATAGACAAGATTGAATTTGCACAAGTATAAATACTTGTGCGGTGCCTTATGACAAAAATGAATCACTAGAAAACCAACTCTTTTACACAAAAACCTATCACTAGTGATTATTACAAAAAATCAATTTCCTCAATACTTTGAGAAAATAAAGCTTTCTAAAAACTACCAATATTATTAAAATGAAAATAAGAAAGCAAAACTTGATCCCGAAAAGCACGATCAATTAGATGCAATCTTCAGTCAACATCGTTACGGATGTTGTCTGTAGATGTTGGCAATATTCAGAGCAACACGGTGATCGCCACTCTTCAAACAGCAACGGCTTCGAGAATTATTTTCCTCTGAAAAATCTTCTCTTCCGTGTATGTATGATCGATATTCAAGCCGCCGCTCACCAGTATCCTTGACCTCTTATTTATTGGTGAATCATCTTATCTCTACAAAGAAACCTACAACAAAAAGAAAGTAAGAGTTTTATTAGGAATAAACTCTTTTTAAACATCAATATCATATCTTATCAATTCATTCTCAACAGTAACAAATCTTCGAATATATATCTCAATAACTAAGAAAGGTAAAATCATATTAAATATTTATTTAGTCAAAGCAACAAGGAAAGCATGTTGTTAAGGAAATAATTTAAGTAAAGAAATATATCAATTAAATTCGGAAATAATATTTCTCTTCAGACGTAATGTTTGTGGAAAAGAGTTGAAACTCATAATTTTCTGGAGGGGTGGTAATTTTCTGGAGGGGTTGGTATCGATCCAAAGTCGTATTTCGGCATGCAATTCAATGAATATAAATGTGAGAAAAGGACGTTGCTTTGCATGAGAATAATTATGAAGAGTAATTGGCTATATAATTTTCATGGAAAATAGTCAATTTAATATTCTAGGTTGTAATGTTTTCTTTCTAGGTTATCTAATTAGTCAAATTTATCTTTTAATCCTGTAACTTTGGTTTTTGTTGGTTTTTAGTCATATTTCCCCGAAGTCCTAACTTGCCAGACACATCATCAATTTGCGATTCTATGTAAGCATTTTTCAGTGTCATATCAATATTTTTCGGTGTGGCGTCAGTGCTCTAACGAAACAAGACTAAAAACCAACAAAAAAAAACTAAGTTATATGACTGAAACACAACTTTGAAAAATTAAAAGAACTAATTACAAAGGAACAATTAAATTTTTTATTATCTGATTTGTATTTTTTCCAATTTCGGTCCTATTAAAATGAATTTGCATTTTTTGTCCCGTAAATTTTTTTCAATTTCGGTCATGTTAAAAATGAATTTGGATTTTTAGACCCGTAATTACATGTTTTTTTTTTTTGCATTTTTGGTTCTGTTAACAATGTGATTGCATTTTTAATTATGATTAACTAGATCAGAATTATCTAATTATTTGTAAATTGATTATATGATTAACTAATGCTAATACTGAAGATTGATGAACAATATTGAAAAAACCAATGCTGAAGCTAGAGAATTTGATGGTTTAGCTAGCTAGCTGAAGTACCATCAGCCATTTGCACCATTACCTGGCCATTAGTGCATCTTATAGTTAGTTAGTTAGTTAGTGTAATTAATGACATAAACTTATCTGAATAGGATAAAAGAAAACGTTGGTTCGAATAAGAAAAAACCATCTTGTAACTAGTTAGTGTACGTGCTCCCATGCATGACACAAGTAAAACTGGTAGCATCTCTTCTTCACTAAAATATATATATACAATCATATATAGTCCATTCTCTAGTAAAATCTTGAAGTTTTACTTTCTACTGGATTTTAATTCGTTGCCGATTTGGAAATTAGACCTGCTTGTTTGTGAAAGAGTCTCTTGTTTGACCAAGAATATAATGTAGTGTAGAATAATAGTTTAGAAAACCCTGTTTCCTTGTTAATTCTCTGCGCATAAAATTCTCGTTTGGACGTATGTTTCTTCTGGTTCGGGCAATCTTTTGAATTATTTTCCACGTTCACAATTGAGCAATTTTGAGTAAGTCGTGATATTTGTTTAAATTCCTTGATGCTTACAATTTCCGTTAGGTCATATGTGGTTGGTGTCGCAAAATATGGGCACGCGCTCACACCTCGAAAAGACAGATATTTAGTAGTATAACCGGATTGGACGATGAAAAACACAACCTTGTTGATTAACATAAATTGAGTTGAATTGGTCTTTTTACCAAAACCATGTTAAATTTCTAACGTAACATCCCAACTTGTAAAAATATTGATACAGTCGTAGATAAGGATTGGCAGGAATAGTTCCATACAGTCGTAGATAAGGATTGGCAGGAATAGTTCCATATTTGAATATAATAATCAAAGTTGGTTTGTGATTCAAAATAATTATTTGTTTTTGATACATTTTTTATATGACAAAAACTTGTGTCAGACGTTTTCACGGGTCGTATTTTTTGAAACGGATTTCTTATTTAGGTTATCCATGAAAAATTATTATTTTTTTACCAACGGCCGACATGAACTCAATATGTTGCATTTTTAATGCAAAACATTAAAACACCTTACATACCATTAAACTAACTAACTTTATATTATGAAAATCTATAATTTAACAAAATTAATACACAAGACATCTTTAATTAAAAAAATTCGTATTAAAAAAATAAATTATTAAATCAAACATGTAATTAATATTTTATATATACAAATTCATTGTTAAAATGAAACAAATGAAAAATACAATACCAAAAATGTCATTTACCCTATAAAGAGAAAGCAACTTAGAATAACTATTTTGGTGTAATGACCACTTCAAAATTACAATTATCACCCTTATTTTTAATTAATTATTAATTATTTATTTGACAACTTATCCAAAAAATGAAAATTGCTCATGAAAGTAGACAATATATTTTTCTAATTAATTAAATAAATAATTTTAGATAACTATTTGATAGTTTTTTAAAAAAAAATTAATAATAAATAAATAAAAAAAGTTGAGAGATCTCATAAAGCAAGGATGTCAGAGCCCAACCCATGATCCAAAGCCCAGTCCATTTAATATTGCACAGTATTTTGTTTTTAAATAATCATAATAATAAATAAATATTAAAAAAAAAACATCAACCTTTCTCCATCTTCGTTGTCCGAAAACTGCATTTTTTTCTCAACAAACTTCGAAGTTTCGTCTGTCGCTTGTGGCCGCTCCGCTTGCCCAAAAATTAAAATAAATACATATTTGAGAAGCCATCGATGTCAGCTTTCTATTGATACCCATTTTGCAAAGAAAATCACGAATCCAAGCCACAACCATAGCCGACCTCCGCCTATTTTCGTCGGAAAATCAGGAGGAAACATGGGTTTCAGGTAGTTTGAAGCTTGAGGTGTGATTTTCTGGGCTATCCCGAACGGTAACACGAGCTTTACTAAGAAGAATGACAAATTAGAAACCAAAACCAGTTATTGATATATTAGGACGGATATTACAATTGAGTATCGTGAATTCGTACCAAAATGAGATTCTTGAATTGAATTTCGGAGAAGGGGATATAATATTGATTAAATTGAGATGTGTCTGCCTGATTTTTATTTAAAAATATTAAATTAATTAATTCAATCAATTTTTATGTTAATTTTTTCAATATTGTTATATGCTTCAATATTGTTATAAATATTAGATTGCTAGTCTGTATATATAATTCATAATACTTGCGATTAAAAATAAATTATGCAATATAGAATCAATTAGATCGTGTACATGCAATTTAAATTTTGGTGTCACTAATTAGATGGTATAATTATTGAATTTTATAAACGATAATTTAATTTTCTATAATTTAATATAATATGGCTATATTTTTAGAATCACTTATTTGGTTTATTTCATATTTCAACATTAGATTACTAAATATTAAAGTACTTTCGTAAATTTTTTGTTTTGCACGCAATTATTTTAGAATTGCGTAATGAAAACCACAATTTTTTTTGTCAAATAACAATAATATGTAATTCGGGCAGAGACTGATATATTTTGATTAATGTGGTTTTTTAGATTTCTTCGCATATAAACTTAGATTTATCATTTTCAAAATCAAAATTTTCAAGTACAACAAAAAGTTTAGAAATCCGAGAAGGATTTGATGCTAAATTTGGATACACACACACATATATATATGGGCTGATATTTTCTGACAACGGACAAGGTTGACATATGTGTCCCGAAATTTGGTCTCAACAGCAGTATATAATGCATGCTAGCCACGTGTGGAGTTTATTCCCAAACCCTACAGCAAGCTTTCTCCCATGCAAGAACAGCCGTCATACAAGATTGAATCTCACAAGCCGCAGAGAACATTCGTAACGCTGATCTTTTGGGTGAGCCCAAATTCTTTAGCAGCTTGTTTTTTACATGTATTTTTTTCCCTGATTTGGCTCCTTCTTTTATCTTCAAATATCAGGACTTGGGGGATTGACCAGTGGATATAGCGCACGATGAACACTGAAACAGGCCTCTGCAAGCTCGTCTTACCAAAAACTGGTGGAACTGAGATGGTTGTTTTCTCTAATTTTCTACTCTTCATTTTATGTTTTTTTTTCTAATTTTAATTATTAGGCTGAAGTTTTGGTTTTGATGGAAAGAACATATAATTGGGTCTTTTTTTAATTCATTTAGCATTTAATAGATGAAGTATTAGATCTATAGAAATTGAAAATGTAGAATCTTAAAATTCGAGGATTTTGTCGGTGGTTTGATGCAAGATTTAGGAAACATTAGCTACGGCTCCACTTCTCCTACGAACGACCAATGCACATGCAACATGGTATTTCGGTTTGAGAAAAATTACTGCGAACTAATCACAGCGACGGTTTGCAAGGCGTCTAAAAAACCATCCAAGTGCCTTTCTAATAAACCGTCGCTAGAAATTGCTATGAAATTTAAAACAAAAGAAAAGGACGATGAAAACGATCATTATTTTTGGCCACGGTTTTTGGGCAAGCATAAATACGTTTTGCGATGGTTTTGGCATCATTAAGCTTATCTACTGTTTTTCTTAAAGCGTCATTGAAGTCAATGCTGGTTTGTTTAAAATCGACACTACGTTAGCGACTCTTTTAAATTGCGACGGTTTTTGTATCGTTAAACTTAGCGACGGTTTTCCTTATAGCATCGTTAAAGTCAACTTTGGTTTGTTTAAAATCGACATTACGTACATTAACGACGGTTTAAAAAAACAGTCCCTAACATGTTATACATTAAAATTCAATAGAAAGTTTATTTATAAATATATAAATATTTTTGTATAAAATGTAACAACGTTCGAATAATTTCTTAATTTTGTGGATTGCTAGTAGCATGTCTTAAATTATTTATCTTATGTAACAAACGAGAAGTAAGATTCTGTCATTAGGACACTATCCCAACGATGCATCTAAGGGTGGATATACATGCCTGGTTGGGGTAGTTTGAAACTTCTCTTAACAAAATATGTTTTCAGATGTTATTAATTCAGAGAAAGTGCGAGATGAAATATTCTCTATTCAAATTAATGATGCTATTTGCCATTATCGTTACATGTCCAAAAATTATGGAAAATCAACATTATTTCCTTTGTTTCAAAATCCTAGGCGCATCTCTCTCTTTTTTTTAACCTTTTTTGAAGAAAATATTAGAAAATGATATCATATAATTTATTTTATTGATGTATTCAGTATTCATAGTATATATTACGTCACTTGTGAGACAGTCTCACAAATCTTTATTTTTGAGACGAGTTAACATTGCTCATATTTACAATAATAAGTAATACATTTGGCATAAAAAATAATAATTTTTACTGAATGACTCAAATAGGAGACTCATCTCAAAAATCGACTCTTGAAACCGTTTTTAGAAAGTTTTTGCGATACTATATGGTTATTTGGAGTGTAACGCAATTAATTTTTTCGTGATGAATTTTTTTGTGCTTTTGTTGTACATGAGAACAAGATTTTTAGTGATAGCAAATTGGCAATAGTATGTGTATTAAAAAAATATTTTTATGGTGCTTTCTAGCTTTTTATCGTTAATATTTAAGAAATTTGAATTAAATTGCTTCACAAGTATCACTCGTAGAAGCAACATATTTTTCTTATGAGATTTTTCAAAAATCTTTTTTTTTTCATTGAATGGTATTGGTATATCCACGAATTTTTATTTAATTGATTATTTGAATTACTCCGGGAATAAGTGCTATGATATCTTGTTATTTTTCATGACAAAAGTAATAATATTGATTGAGATTCCTCTTCTACAGTATAATAGACACATTTGCAAATTTATACTTAAAGAGGTAAAATCTAAACAAACTTGTAATTCGTACCAAGAATTTACAAAACATACTGAAATTAATACAGCAGAGTGAAAGCTGAGTTCATGAACATTTGTTTTGACTGTAAATATGCTATGTGAAGAAATAGTTCGTAACATTATTTTAGTAACAATCTGTTAATCACAAATAGAAATTCACCACGTATATTGATTATTAAAAATTATAATAAAAAAAAAAAGTTATAACTCATTAACTATTATGAATGTTAGGAACCATCAAACAGAAAATGTTGTTGCAAAATACTTTTTCCTCCTATGCTACAATGAAGACCTAAATTTTATTAGGAAAACCTTATATATGCATACATATCTATATAATTCATGCACGTTATTTTGGGTACTGCTAGCATAATCCATTCTTTTTTACTAATTACCATAAACATAGCGTTTGCCGACAAGGCAGAGATCAATTTTCTTGCTACTATTAAGTCCAGGCAACACCTCCATGTCGATGTCTTCTTTCTTCATTCCATGCGGCAACTCCCAGTCAAAGGAATAAAGAAGATTGGCAAGTGCAAGCTCCACCATAGAGATTCCTAGGTTGATTCCCGGGCATCCTCTTCGTCCAGATCCAAATGGAAGAAACCCGAAATCGTGTCCTTTGTAATCGATAGTGCTGTCCAAGAATCTTTCGGGGATGAATTCTGTGGGATTTTCCCAGTATTCAGGGTCTAACCCGATTGCATAAGCACTCACATAAACTAAGGTTTTTGGTGGGATTTCATAACCATCAATGGTGCATTTTTCTATGGTTTCCCTAGGGATAGAGAGTGGAGCGGGAGGAAACAATCTTAATGTTTCTTTGATGATTGCTTTTAGATAAGGAAGGTTTTGGATATCATCTTCATCTACGGTACCTTTGTTTCCTACAACGATTCGAACTTCTTCTTGTGCTTTCTTCATTGTGTGGGGCATCTTCATCATAGTCGTCATTGCCCAAACTATCAACACTGCACTTGTGTCTGTTCCAGCTACAAATATGTCCTGTAATCGTATGATAACTAGTCAGTACTCTTACGAAGTAGTATTATCTAAAGAGGTAGTTTTAGTTCGATCTCGCCTATCATAACATGTATAATTAAAGAAGACTGTTGGAATATAAATATATTTTTTCATCAAGGATGATAGAGAATGGATTTGATTGATTCATACGATGAGGATTCCCTTGATGTTGTTCCATCCAACTGAAGCCGCTTGGTCATGTTTCAACCTAAGCAAGAGATCTAGAATGTCACCATTCATGGATTCCGGCCTCTTTGGATCAAGGTGGTCATTTATAAGTTCTTGAATAAACATATCCAAATCCCTAAAAACCTTGTTCAGCTTGGAATCCATTCCACTTAATTTGTCAATCCAACTCAACGAAGGAAAATAATCACCCACAAAGAACCCGGCTAGCATTTCTTGAATTTTTTTGAAAAGTTCATCGAACCTTCTTTTTCCTTCCCCATCGTACTTTTTACCGAATCCAGCTCTACATACAACACCGTTACTCAACAAGAACGCGGCGCTGCTCAAGTTTATCAACTCATTCGAATTGGATTTCTTGATCATATCTTCAATCATGCAAGAAACTTCATGATTCCTAATGGGTCGAAACGAAGCCACCTGCTTAACACTAAACAGATGGAGGAGGCCTATTTTTCTCAGTTCCCTCCATGACTCATTGTAGGGAGATGCAGAAATATCCGAGCCATTGTAACTAAGTTTGTTTAAGGTAGTAAGTCGTGGCCTTCCTGAGAGCGCTAGATCATTGTCTTTTAGTGCTAGTTTGGCAACTCTTGCTGATGAGACTACAATGGTCCGTCGAGAACCTAATTTCATCGACATGAGGGGGCCATACTTCTTTGCAAGATCATGGAGCCACCAGTGGGGATGATCCGGATCGAATTCATGCAGGTTTCCGATTAACGGAAGCCCTTTTGGACCTGGTGGCAGGAGAGCAGTTTTTTTGCTTATTTTTTTGTGTTTTAAAAGATGAAAAAGGAAGAATATTGAGAAAGATAGAAGGACGAGAAGGAGAATCATCGTGTCCAAAATATGTTCAGATTTGCGAGAGAGGACTTGTGTTATCATTTGATTCAGCCAGTTTCTTTTTTCTGGTATTTATAGGAAACACCGAAGATATTGGTCTTAACTATCTTCTCTAGATAAACACTATAAATCAGTAAGTCATAAGAATTATCCTTAATGGTGTTTGAAATCGTGAACTCCAAATGTATTCAAATATATTTATGTTGTTTCGAGAAGTAAGATCATAAATTTTAAATACATCATGTACATATTATAGAGTATTTTGTGTTAATAAAGTTGAATCTCAAGTTCATCAAATAATAGTATTATTTGAAATTCATTATATTTTATATTATTAATGTATAATTATTAAGATATAAATTTAATATTTGAAGTTTTATTATAATTAATAAAATTAATTGAAATACATGGATTTCCGGGCTCAAAATCAAACAAGATATAATATATATTTGTGTTTACTTTATCTTTAGCGTCACCCCCAAATAATTAAATTACATGTGGTACAAATTGTCTTAAATGAGCAGTAGCGAGAATGATAAATAACTATTAATCCGATCCGGTTTTCTAGGCAAAGTGCCGTTGATTCAAACAAAAATTGATAATCTATTCAAAAATTATTTTAAATTTATATTTATCTATATTTATGATATTTTAATCTATACTTATATATATTTTGTTAATCTATTCAAAAATTATTTTAAATTTATGTTTATCTATATTTATGACAAGATCAAAGTTTTTCATTGAGTAATTTAGTAATGATGGTTTTTTGTAAAATCAATTATTATGATAAAGACAAAATTGACAGATTACGTGTTTGTTGAATAAGGATCCAGTTTGATTGAAATATCAAAATACTTTGATTTTTGATATTATATTTTTATTTGATTACAAATAAAATGAACATATTGTGTATTGTTAACTCTGTCTTTGGTTTGTACACACTTAAGTAATTTAGTAATTATGCTTTGAGGTCAAAATTAACAAATTACGTCTTTGTTGAATAAGGATCCAAGTTTTTCATTGTGTATTGTCAACTTTGTCCTTAGTTTGTACACACTTAAGTAATTTAGTAATGATGTTTTTGTAAAATCGATTATTATGATAAGGTCAAAATCGAAAAATTACGTGTTTGTTGATTAATGATCTAGTTTGATTGAAATATCAATATACTTTGATTTTTATTATTATATTTTTAATTTGATTACATATATCGTAAACTTATTGTCTTTGGTTTGTACACACTTGAGTAATTTAGTAAGTATGTTTTTGTAAAATCAATTATTATGATAACTTCAAAATTAACAAACTACGTGTTTGTTGAATAAGGATTCTTTTGAATATCAAAATATTTTGATATTTATTATTATATTTTTTATTTTGTTATAAATAAAATGAACATATTTTTTTCCTATGAATACTTTGATTTTTATTATTATATTTTTTATTTGGTCATAGTTTGTTGAATAAGGATCCAATTTGATTGAAATATTAAATTATTTTGGTTTTTTTATTATATTTTTTATTTGATTACAGATAACATGAACATATTTTTTCTACGAATACTTTGATTTTTGTTATTATATTTTTTATTTGGTCATAGTTTGTTGAATAATGATCCAAAATCAAAATAATTTTATTTTTGTTATTATATTTTTTATTTCGTTACAGATAAAGTGAATATATTTTTTCTGATGAAAATCTACGTATGTGTTGAATAAAGATTAAGTTTGATTTAAATATCAAAACACTTTATTTTATTATTACAGATAAAATGAACATATTTTTTTCTAGAAAAATCTTCTTAAAAATCATATAATATACGTAAAATTGTAAAAGAATTTTTGCAATTGAAAACAGGTCATTTATCTCTCATATTATTATTTCCCCTCTCGTCTCTCTCCCCATTATATGAAGGTTCTCTGCCTTTAAATTTTGATGCAAATTCTAAAACTTTTGCCGCCAGTTCTTGTCGTTGGTTTGCCGACGTACGTCGTCAAAACTTAGAAATAAATACATATTCGAAAATATCTCGTCATAATCTTTATATTGTTACCAATATTGAGGGGTATTTTGCAATTTTTTCGTTGACCCTTTTTTTCTTCTGACGTTATCCACTGCATCGGACTCCGCCGTTGCTTGGACTTGATTTTTCAAGGCATTTGGAGTTCGAAATCTTGCCCTACCTCGAGTTTCACAGGCTTCTGGTGAATGATTTTTAACCTCTCAATTTAGCTCGATTTTGATTCGATTTTGGCACTAATATTGTGTATTTTTATATCTTTGGATGTAGATACAATCGTTGCCTCGATTCTAGGTTTCAACGAAAATTTTAGCCCCTATTTTTAGAATTTACAAAATTTCTACTTGTTATGGACATAAAATCTTCTTACTCAAATTCGAAGAGGAATTGATAAAAAAAAAAAAAAAAAAACTATAGTAATTTATCGTCCTTTTCATCTTTGATAATATATTAAAAAAATTTTGACTAATTGTGTTTTTAAACAGTAAGTTATTTGAAGCAATCAATCCATCAATTGAAAATAGTACTAACCAAGGTACATCGATTGAAAATTTCAAATTTGTAGTATTTAATTTAAATAATATATATCAAAATTAGATTCCTAATTAACAAGCTATTTGTTTTTTAAAAAAAAAAATTGCAAATGTATTGACATTTAATAGGTGTTGCACTTTCGAAACAAATATTCGAATTTGGCAATAGATAAAAAAAAATGTCATTACATTAATAATGTTGTGAATTCTAGAAGAAAAAAAGATTAAACGAATGTGAATATAGCAAAATTAAATAAGGAAAATACAATTTGGTTACTGAAAGCTTTGATTCATGAAGGTAAAAACCAATTTTAATTTCATACACATTTATGAAGCATCAAGAAACTGCATATTTTTTTTTATTATCATATTTGTATATATATTTTTTTGTTAGGTTAATCACTTGTTGATCTGCAAGAATTGAAACCTATGAATTATGTTGCTACTGTGAAGCAAGAAATTTTGAATTTGAATCTCCAATATTTTGTTGTGACAATGGTAAAATTAAGTTGGCAAACACTGTGATGTTGTCTGAATTGATAGATCTGTTCACTGGAAATCAATATAACAAAGCTGTTGATTTTCGGGAAAAAAAATAGAGTTTATAATAGTCACTTCTCTTTTACTTCGTTTGGAGTGAAGATAGACAAAGAACTTGCTTTTTTAAATCATGGAATTTACATATTTCGAGCATTAGGCGAAATATTCCACACTCTTCCACCTATAGCACCCGATGAGGCTGGTCCATCTCATTTCCAATTGTATTTTGGGATACAAATAATGTTTTAAATAATAGAATGAATGTGATGGGAAATGTTGATATCGATGAAGACACAGTGAGACTATTAATGGAGGTTCTGAAAAATAAACTCTTACGCTCAATTATTACGCAGAATAAATGATTGGTCGTCTCTTGAGGAAATTATGCTACATATTTGTAAAAAAGTTGTTGTATATCAACGATGTTACAATACACCTACAGCTGATCAAGTTGTTGCCATTTGGATCGAAGGCAATAATGTTAATATGCCATATGATAGAGACATCGTATTTCATAGATGCAATGGTCAGAGTCATAGAACTAAACATTATTTTGGTTGTGATCCTTTACAATATCAGCATCTTTTTTCGAATGGAGAGAATGGTTGGCATCAAAATATTCTCAAATACAAGTCTAGGGAAGCTAATAATCAAATTCAAGATAATATTCTCATCCAATCGAACTTTTCTTCTATTGAAAATATCCTTCAAGAGGAACAACGTGGTACATGTTTATGTCTTTATTTTTTTTCAATCTATATATATTTAAAGAAATATATTTCACTACCTTTACAAATTTTTCACTTCCATGACCGATGAAATAATTGAATCCACATATACACCAAATAGAGAAGAATATACATTTCTTCTTAAAATGGACAAGTCTCTTGAAATGAAAGACAGAACGGTAGCATTTGTAATTGAATGTATTCAAAATCTAAGCACAAATTTTAACAACGACGGCATTACAAGCAAAAAAAGATCATTAGATTTCGAATAACAAGAAATTAAAAAGAAAATATGATGTCCAACAAATGTATCGATCATTAACAATATTGACATACAAGTAATAGAAGACGACGACAATACAGTAACAGTGGTTAAAGATGATGAAATTATTCTTATTCTTGCAAGGAAAGATTTTCAGCATAAAATTAAAATATACAAAAACAAAAAAGAGGTCGTCCAACAAAAGAATCATCAAAGAATAAAGATATGAAAATACAAATGATTAATGGCGACAACATCACACAAAATGTTATTGAAGATGATGATATTGCTTCTTTCACAAAGAAAAAAAGACGAATGACAAAAGAAAAAATCTTGAAAGAGAGACAAGTACAAAATATAAAGGAAGAAAATATTAACACAATTATTTGATTTAAGATTTAGAATACATTATCTACGTTATATTTTTATTTTTCTTAAATCAATAGTGGTAAATTAATGTGGTCAATACTATGGATTATATTATTTTTTTATCTCATATTTATTTTAATAATTTTGTTGTGACATCAGTTCTATGTTATATTTTTAAGATTGATTACTAATATTTTTTGCAACAATTATAAATTCAATTAGATTTGAAATACACAACAAATTTTGAACAAATAACATTTTCACACTATCATACATGTATAAATTATATTACATTGAATTTTATTGTTTGACTAAATAAAATAACATGAAAATCATTAATTAAAAACTAATAATCTCTTATCAACTCATTTCTTTAACAACATTTATCAACAATAAATGTGTGTTCCCAGTGTGTTGCACATGTCTTTTCCTAGTAACATCTAAAAATATGGATGAACATATTAAACATTTAGAAATTTTCTCCAGTGTTTGTAAAAATGTTGTCTATATTGATGAACATTTTAAACGTCTTTAAATAAGTCTGTCTAAAAAAAATTTGAGGATCCAGATCTTTATCTAGAGTCATCAAGTCAACCATTCACTTCGGAGATTGAAGAATGAGAGATCAACCTTAGACCTCAAACTAAAATAAAAAAAGAAAAATCAAGGTTTATACTTAAAAAAAATACAATTTCTCCATTTAGACATACCAAAAGAATGGGGAGAAAATAAAAACTAGAATATGAATCAACCTAGCCACCATACAGGTTGATATATCAGGAAATTATCAAAGGATATGGATGAAACCAAATTCCTATCCTAAGAAGGTCAAGAAATGATATGAATTTGAGGCCCTTGCCTCAGTCTATGCTACATCACCCAACTTATCAGAAATCTCAGCACTTCCAAAGTGGATCTAGGAAGATGTTAATGAAACATGGGCAAACAATGACATTTGTCTAGATAAGACATTATAGAGCTCTATTTTTTCAGTGCAATGTCAGAAACAGGTGGGAAAAGCTCGCATGAAGCCTTTCATTGCATCAAGCCCAGGAGACCATATGAACATCCAGAAGCTCATCAAAGATCCCCCAGGAAAATGAACACCTCTTGTTTCACCACTTACTGAAGAAGATATCTCCACTCGACTAGCACGGGGACTATGAGCTTGTCTAACGGAGATGGACAAAGCCGAGTTTTGATTAAGTTTTAACAAAATTTTGTAAATGGATATTTTCTGTTAAATACTATAAAATAAAAACTAAATTTTTTTGCAGAAGATATATTTGAAATGAAAAGAAATCTTATGTGTAATAGCAAACTACCGGGGAGTAAAAAAACTCGTCGGAAATTCTGCAATATGGCATATCTGAGAAGATGGTAAAAAAGAATCAATCCATAATGCCCGAACCAAAATTTGGGGAGGGTTTTAGGCCTAGATCTAACCAAAAATATAACGCGAAGACAAGTACAAGTTCTGAAGGACTTCAAAAATCACGTTTTCCTGGAGGACCATACAGAAGCAAAAGATTCCCCGACAAGGTAAATATGTCACGTGATCAAACCACTCCAATAGTGGTGAATGAACCACTCAATTATCACTAAAGGACGGATTATTAACTAGTGGTTTAAGAGGACCACTTATCACAAGATGTTGTCGGTCACAACTAAAAAGAAAAATAATCAACAAGTTTGAAGTTTCAGATCCGAAAGGGCTTCTATAAACACCAAGGAAGATGAAGACAATATTTAACCTCTTCATTTTTTTAAAAAAAAAATTGTGATATTTTATTCAGTTTATGTATATTGGAATCCAGCTACATAAACAAGTTCCTTATCCCCTACACGAGGTTATAATGTAATAATATTTTGTATATTTGAATAAAAGTACAAAGACTTTCCGCTCCTCTCATGTATTTTCAAATTAAACTTATTTACTGTACAATCTGACATAAAACGATGAATGATTGTGTTAAGTGTGTTGAAGGGATCTACTTCAGGAACCATATGTTGTGTATGCATGGTTATGTTTTGAGAAGCAATATGTAAAATCCGATATATATGACCCGACGACATTCCGGTCGAAGAGGTAATTTTTTTATTTTATATAGTGGAAATATGATGAGCTATATATACAAACCCTCGTATTTTTAGTATATAGACTGAAAGTTTTGTGTAACCCTATATTTTTAGATAGACTAGATAGGTGTAACATCACAGTCTTATATTCAAAATGAGGTAATGTTTGTGGAAAAGAGTTGCACTCGTAATTTTCTAGAGGGGTGGGTATCGATCCAAAGTCGTATTTCGGCATGCAATTGTTTTACATTAAAATAATTATGATGACTAATTGTCTCAAATCCAGGTGCGTGGAGATATAAAATCATTCTGATGGCACTAGCTCTAGAAAAATATTATTTCATTAGATTAAATTTTTAAAAGATTTGACTAATATATATTATTATTGTTAATGATGATTTTCAGCGCAAAATGGGGAGATTAGAACTTATTAGGAGATTGTTGTGGTTTACTATATAATTTTTATGGAAAATTGTCAATTAGTACTATAAGTTGTAATGTTTCTTTTCTAGGTTATCTAATATATCAAAGTTATCTTTTAGTCCTGTAACTTTGATTTTTGTTGGTTTTTAGTCATATTCCCCGAAGTATTAACTCGCAAGACACATCATCAATTTTCGATTTCATAGCAGTATTTTTATTGTCACATCAGCATTTTTTGGTGTCACGTCAGCGTTCCAACAAAACAAGACTAAAAACCAAAAAAAAAAAATAAAACAAAGTTATACGACTGAAACACAACTTTGAAAAATTGGAAGAACAAATTACAAAGGAAAAATTAAATTTTTTATTATCTAATTTGTATTTTTTCCTTTTGATCCTGTTAAAAATGAATTTGCATTTTCAGTCCCATAATTTTTTCAAATTTTGGTCATGTTAAAAATGAATTTTTATTTTAGTCCCGTAAATTACATGTTTTTTTTTTCAGTTTTGGTCTTGTCACAGTGTGTTTGCATTTTTAATTATGTAAGTTTCATGCTTTTTCATTTTTTATTATATTAACGGTGAATTTATATTTTTAGACCTTTAACTTCCGTGTTGTTGTTCCTTTTTTTAATTTGATCGGAGTCTGTAGTGTCTGCAGGAAATTCTTTATGTGTCGAACATGGATGCTGGCTTGAATTTTTGGGATGAAACTTGTATATGTGTGGTGATTTTTTTTAGAATATTATTTGGAAAGAAACACGACGGACTTGGGTAAAAAAATGACCAGAAATTAATGAAAAAAAAACATGCAATTTACTGGACTAAAAATACAAATATTGTACGGTTTACATGACCAGCTTCTAGACGTTCACAATTGAGAAATTTTGGGCAAGTCCGGATTCTTGATAGTTAAAATTTCTTGATGCCTACATTTACTGTCTACGTTAGGTTAGGTCATACGTAGAATTGTGGCGGGCGCAAAAGAAATACATTTAGTATAAATGGATTGGATGAAAAACACAACCATAAATTGAGTTGAATTGGTCTTTTACCAAAACCATGTTAAATTTCTAACGTAACATCCCCAACTTTTAAAAATATTGATATAGTCGTGGATAAGGTTTGACCGGAATACTTCCATATTTGAATAATAATAAAAAAAAAAAAAGGATAGTCAAAGTCGATTTGTAGAGCAAAATAAAATTTTTTGTTTTTTATACATTTTTTATATTTTATTATATATATTTTGACGGTTATGTTTAATTAACATTATTTTTCAAACATAAATCCATACTTTATAAAGAAGGTTTTTTTAAAAGTTTTGGTCGTATATTATTTATGTTGTTTTCATTTTTTGCTCTTTTTACTGATAGTGACAATGGACTTTTGTCAAAATAAGATAAAACATATAAAAAAATAAAAACATAGAAGTTAAAAGATTAAAAATGAAAACTCACTTAACATGGCAAAAATGAAAAAAAAAATACAAATTGCAGAACTAGAAATATAAATTCATTGTTAACATGACCAAAATTGAAACAAATAAAAATCACAAGACCAAAAATGTCATTTGCCTTATAAAGAGAGAGCAACTTAAAATAACTACTTTGGTGTGATGACTACTTCAAAATTACAATCATCACACTTAATATTAATCAATTTATTTGACAACTTATCCAAAAAAAATGAAAATTGCTCATGAAAGTAACAATATATTTTCTATTTAATTAAATAAATAATTTTAGATATATTTTAAAATAATAATAATAAATAAATAAATGAAAAAAGCAGAGATATCTCATAAAACAAGGAATAATAAAAGTAAACACACAAAAAAGAAAGAAATAAGATAATATCAAATTTCAAATTTCCCCAATAAAAAATATTATACATGAAAAAATGATTATATAAATACGCAACACGTGCATATGATCGTTAGTACAAATGAAGAGTTTGTTAAATTGTTCACGTGAGACACGCCAACTCGATCCATATTTAAAATGAAAAGTAATAGTTTTAATATAAAATGCAATAATTTTTCGTGAAACAGAAGTGTTTGTTAAATTGTTTTAAAAAAATTATTGAGTAATTTTCTTGTGAGACTATCTCACAGGTCTATTTTCATAAGACGTGTCAACCCGATTCATATTTAAAATGAAAATTATCACTTTTAACATAAAATGAAATACTTTTTGTGAATCGAATAAGATTGAAATTCATCTCATAAAATTGATCACAAGACAATCTCACAAGAGGTTTTGTGTATAAGATATATCACACCTTAAGAATGGATATACATGTTTCGATCCTTCCGAAAAATATTACTCCCCCTTAACAGTAAATTTCTAACCATATTACAAAAGAGTAGATATCTTTTTAGACGATCTCACGAAACTATATCCGTTAGATGGATAGACTAGGTCAATACCATGAATCGGGCAGATATGAGAGTTGTCTCATAAAATTGATCTGTGAGATTGTCTCATATGAGTTTTTGTGATTAGAAAATAGATGAATGAATAAAAATTACCAAGAAACTGGTCATTTGATTATTTCACACGTTATGTATATTGAATGAGAATACCCAAGAGCAACTTGTACGAGTTTCTGTTAGAGCTGACATACATATTGGAACAAGATGAGGGTTCAATTTGTAAAATTTATATTCAAATAATTATTCAAATCATTGCCTATATAATTCATGGCTTTCAATTTATTTTAGAAAAATCTAAAAAATAATCACGTAGCATAAATTGCAGAAAAAAATGATTTTTCATCATTTAAGTTTATTTTCTAAGAATTTGGTCTGAGATATTGTTAGAATTTGTTGAGATCGGATTAGAGTTTAGAGGAGGGTTAATAAACTCTTTTAAAACTTTGAACTGTTCTTAACATATTTTAATTGTTAAAAAATATTCTTGAACTGATAGATTTGTTGGACCACTAAAAATGAGTAAGTTCGGAACTGTCCAGCTTGACTATTGATGAACTATATTTGACAGTTTAATAAGAAACAAGTTGAAATAAGATTTGAGAACGTGCAAGGTGGGTAATAAAATATCACAAGTATTTTTATTGATGTTCGAAGATAAAACTCTTGTGTCACCCTTTTTTCCTCTCGGGAAGATTTTCCATAATATACTTCGGTTTTACAACGTCTTGTAACAACCCAATTCAATTAGAAATGATCATCACCTAATTGAAACTCGTAGTGATTACTTTGCAACTCTAGATATTTAAGAACCATCGATTCCCCAGACAACAAATATTAAACTTCAATGCTCAGTCTTGACGGTTTGAGTTAGATATATTAGTACAAAATGATCCTTGGATGATCTGATGTGTTTTGATAAACATATTCTAAGTGAGCAATAAGTGTTTTGATCACTTAAGAATACTTTAGAAATCTTGATAATAAAGATTCACTACAACAAAAACGGTTTTCCGCAGCGCGCATTGCACGCTGCAAAGTTCCAAGCCGTTAAAAGTTCAGGATTATCCGCGGCGTGCATTGCACGCTGTTGATACAATTATCAACGGCGTGCATATGTACGCTGTTAATACAACTTTCCGCAACGTGCATGTGTAAGCCGTTAATAGTCATAAAAAAACAAAATTATAGCGACGGTTTTCGATAAACCCGTCGCAAATCAGCGACGGTTCCGAAATTAAACACCGTCGCTACTATAGCGACGGTCTTAAAATAATGTGACGGTTAAAACTTTCGCGACGGTTCCAAAAGCCGTCGCTAAATTTTGCGTAAATTTAAAAAAAAATTACTTTTATAATTTATTATATTTTAATAAAAAATTCAATTAAAAAATTAACCAAAAATTCAAATAAAAACAAATATCTAAGTCGAAATTAAAGTCATATAACATGAGAAAAATTTTAAGTGTTAAGTGACGTGGAAGACAATGGAACGGAGATCGGGTTTAAATAGGTAATTTGCGCTTTGTTGCGACGGTTTGTATGTAAATAGTCGCCGATTTGTGTCTATTAGCGACGGTTATCTATAAACCGTCGCCGATTTACTTCGGCGACGGTTGTATTTAGCCGTCGCTAAATGTGGCCTTGAAGCAATTCATTTTCCACTGCATCGGCGACGGTTTGCGATAACCGTCGCTAAACGTGCAATTTTTCCGCAGCATCGGCGACGGTTTTAGATAACCGTCGCTAAATGTGGCCTTAAATCGAAATTCGAACTATTTTTGGCAGCGTGCTAATAATATGCACGCCGTAAATAATACTATTAACGTCGTGCGATTAATGTACACCATTAATGTCTGAATACGATTTATTTTTAACAGCACACATAAACTTGCACGTCGTTAATAATATTATTAACGGCGTGCGTTTATTGTGTGCTGTCGTTTATATAATTTATTAACAGCACACAAAAAGGCATGCTGCAAATATCACTATCCGCAGCGTGCGTTTAATGCACGCCGTCCATAGTAATAACCGCAGCGTGCTTTTAATGCACGCTGTTAATAGTATCAAGTTACTATCCGCAGCGGGCTTTATATGCACGTCGCCGATAGTACTATCCGCAGCGTTCGTTTAATGCACGCCGTTAATAGTATCAAGTGCAACACTATTAACGGCGCACAGGTGGGTGCACGCCGTGAAAAATAGTATTCGCAGCGTGCTTTTAATACACGCTGTTGATGACGTGCTGCGGAAAGTCGTTTTTCTTGTAGTGATTGTAATAAGCGAGAATTCATGGTGAGATTCTTTGAGTCAGCATGAACATATTTATAGTTAGAAAGATTCAACGGTTGGAAAACTTTAACGGTCAGATATGCTTTCCAACGATCACTTGTACTATTGACACTCCCCAATACAGAAACGTATCGACACCGACGTTGTTTAACAATTATAAAATCGTAAAAAAACAAGCTTCAGAAGTACAGAATTTTCAAACAAGTCTATTTCTTTCATGAAACGAAATATATAGGCTTTACAAATCCAAAATTTCATAATAGCATAAAATTTTATAGCAGCAAAATGTAAGACATTATCTAGTGAAAATTAAACTAAACAACAACATAAGTTTTGTTGGGTGCAATAATTGTCACTCCTTGATAGAGCGATCGAACCGTGGTGCTTGTGTTGCTGTGCAGTTTAAAAGATTTGAGTTGCATCATTACTACTAGCTATAGCTTTTGGTAAAGCGGCAAGCGCTCGGTTCTACAATTGGTATCAGAGCTAAGGTCACCGGTTAGATTTTCATTGATTGCAAGGATTGCAATTATTGAGAGAGAGATTGTTAGCTAGGTGCAATAATTGTCTCTGCTTGGTAGAGCGATCGAACCGTCGTGCTTGTGCTGCTGTGCGGTTTAAAAGATTTGAGTTGGATCATTCCTACTAACTATAGCTTTTGGTAAAGCGGCAAGCGCTCGGTCCTACACATTACCACATAGAAAAAAATGACTAAAATTGAAAAAATAACAAAGATAAAGGGCCAAAATGACTGAAATTTGATAACGGACCAACATCGTTGATTAACAAATATATAATTAACATTGCAAGTTTCCCTCAAACTTGTACGGAAATGTTTTAATTCAGTTTTTATTTATTAGAGTTTAAAATTCAAAAAATGCATTTTGTTTGTATACATGACTTCGAACTAATTAGACAGATATATTTGGTATTGTGAAGAAATGGCTTGGAAGCTAGTTTGGAAAGTGCTATCAAATCCGTTTTAGTAACGACCGAGTGAATGAGGGCTTTATAACTAAGAATTCATTTTAAATGAAAATGTTTGATGTGATTTAATTGTGCCCCTTATGATTTTAAAAAAAAATATATCATATTTTGTCATTCATCATGTAATCTATACATCAACCAATACAGCCCTATATAAATTTAGAATAAGCTTTACCAGAATAAGAAACTATTTCGATTCCATTTTGTTATGAAATCCACCGAATACTGGTTGCTGTAATGCACTTTGACAGTAGCAAGAATCAATCAGACTAGAACATAAGGTCAGATCAATCAAGAAGGAAGAATCATAAACCAAATGCAAATCATTTACGTGGTTCAGCCAAATTGGTGTGCATCCACGGGAGAGAGCAGCACCATTCTGATTACCAAGAACAACCGAGTTTACCAAATATATCAGAAGAGAAAGATTTACAGAATGGACTTTGTTTACAGACTATCTTTTATCATGTTTTTTTTGCCTTTCTCAGATGTCTTCTCCCTCGCTTTTGTTTGTTTAATTATGGAGATTGAGCAACGAAGTGATTCTGAAAAACTGATTTCCAGAACTGGGCTTCCTAATGTTTATATTCCATTTGCTAAACCGGTTGTTTATGGTCCCAACAGCTTTTGTTCTCCAACTGGATCAAGTGATCTCCTAAGTCTTTCAGCTTGTTACCCGATCGAGACTGCCAGTTGCTATCAATCAACTCCAACTACCGAATTTTTCATCTCACTTTCTTATGCCAATGCCATCTTGGAATACCTATCACCAGCAATCTCCACCTTGACTTACAAAATGGCTGCTCTCCAGCCTTTTTGCTAATGTCAACTCCATTCCACAGCTTGCATCAAGTCAAGGCAATCCTTGAACTTGGCTTATGGCAATGTCTTAGTTAATATATCTATGGGATTATTTTTGGTGGAGATCTTTTCAACCTTCACTTCTTCTTTTGAGATGATATCCCTCACAAAGTGTAGTTTAACATCTATGTGTTTTGATCTCTCATGGTACGTACACTTGATGTTGGGTCAAGTGTATTGCACTTTGGTTGTCAGAATAATCTACAACCTGATATTGTCTTATCCCAAACTCAACTATTATTCCCTTAATCCAGATTTCTTCCTTCGTGGCCTCTCTCACAACCATGTATTCAGCTTCTGTAGTGGACAGGGAAACCACTAGTTGGACTGTGGCTTTCCAGCATATGGCAGTTCCTGACTTCCTTGTGTCCAACTTTCCTGTAAAGTCAGAGTCTAAAAATCCTATAACTGGTTCAATGATATGTTCCACTTTTCTGAACATCAATCCTAAGTTTGGTTTTCCTCTCAGATATCTCAAGATACATGTTAGAGCTACCCAATATAATTTCCTTGGATTTGCCATGTTCAATACAAAAAAAAAATTCTGCTTAATGACGGTTTTTGCGACGGAATAAACCGTCGCTAATTAGCGACGAGTTTTGAGAAATCGTCGCAATATGTTTACGACGGTACTGACTTTAGCGACATTGTTAATTAGCGACGATGTACGAATAATTCGTCACTAATCATCGACTATTTTGTCAAACTCGTCGCTTTTGTTTTCATATTTCGTCGCTAATTGTTTCTTTTTTATAAAAAAAAAATATTGTTTTATAATTTCTTAAAATAAAATTTATTTTTAAAATTATTTATACAAATTTTTAAATAATCCCTCAACTCATCTAAATTAATGATTTTCGAATTTATAAATAATGTATGAAACGATTAAATCTTGTGATAATAAGCAAACAACAAATAGTTTCAAAAACAATTATCAATTTTTTTTCTTTAAAATAGGATTACAAATTCAAAAAATTAAGGAAAACAAAAAATGATAATATACACTAATTAACCTTGGAACACGATGCATGTGCATGCATATATATTAATTTTTTTTTAATAAATCTTGGTTTTCAAATATATGAAATTTTTATATAAAGTATAATTAGGTTCATATAATTTTATTATATTTTACTTTCGGATGGATAAAACACCACCCGAACAGGAAGGATGGTCGGCAGATCATTAAAAGACTAAACAAAAACAACGGACAGGGGCCGGGGAAAACCCGACATTTGGTGATTAATGAGTAATTCTTTATGTTCAATGTCTAATTCTATAAATTAACTTTAACAAAATAATTAAAGGGTGCTTTTCGATCGAGTCTCAGTTGTATGTATTTGAATTACATAGGAAGCATAGCTGACAAAACTCAGCATTAAGAGATGATGAAGAAAATTAAGTACTCATACATATTTATTTCAGCCTCAACGTCTCAACTAAGTACTTATTCTGCTGATTTGCTATAAGGTTCGTGGTATTTTATGACGACATGCAGGAGTATATATATAATGAAAACTACAGTCATCCATGTAATAATTATATATATTTGTAGCGCTTGCCCACAAGGCAAAGGTCATTTTTCTTGTTTATTGTAACTCCAGGAGACACTTCCATGTCTATGTCTTCTGCCTTCACTCCATCGGGCAGCTCCCACTCAAAAGAGTAGAGAAGATTGGCAAGTGCAAGCTCAATAGTTGCGACACCGAGATTTATTCCGGGGCATCCTCTTCTGCCCGATCCAAATGGGAGCAGACCGTAATCATGCCCCTTGTAGTCGATAGTGCTATTCAAGAATCGATCGGGCATAAATTCAGTAGGGTTTTCCCAATATTCGGGATCTAAACCGATGGCATGAGTGTTCAGGTACACCATGGTTTTTGGTGGGATATCGTACCCATCTATGGTGCAATGTTGTGTAATTTCTCTTGGAACGGAGAGCGGAGTTGGAGGAAACATTCTTAGTGTTTCCTTGATAATTGCTTTTAGATAAGGGAGATTTTGGACATCATCTTCATCTACGGAACCTTTGTTTCCTACCTTATTCCGCACTTCTTCTTGTACTTTCTTCATTGCTTGGGGTTTCTTGATCAGAGCCGTCATGGCCCAGACTATCAACGATGCACTTGTATCGGTTCCGGCGATGAATACGTTCTATATTAACAAAATTATTTTGTTATTTTTCAAAAAGTTAAAGTAACTATAGCAAACTAAAATTACAGCACCAACTTTACGTTACTAGATATGCCTCTGCATGAGTAATATCGTTATCCTGAGGTAACTCATAGATGCTATAAAATAATTATTGGTCAAATGGGAAGTAAATTGAAAAAATAAAGGTAGATCTGAAAGTCATACATACCATGAGAATTCCCTTGATATTTTCCCAGTCAACAGGAACTGCAGCGGTTTGGTCTTGTTTCAACTTCAACATCAGATCGAGAATGTCCCCATTCATTGACTCGGGCCGATTCGGATCAAGATGATCATCTATAAGTTGTTGATAAAAATTATCCAATTCCCTAAAGTTCTTCTCGAGTCTTGAATGCATCCCAGTTAATTTATCAATCCAAGCCAATGAAGGGAAATAATCGCCGATATAGAAGGCTGTTCCGGTTACTTGAGTTTCTCGAAAGACCTTATCGAACCTCTTTTTTCCCATTTCATCGTACTTCTTCCCGAAACCGGCTCGACATATGATCCTGTTAGTTAGAAAGAACGCGGTCCGGCTCAAGTTTATCAACTCGGATAAATCCGATGTCTTGGTCATTTCTTCGATCATGCGAGAAACTTCGTCTTTTCGGACAGGAAGAAATGAAACAACCTGTTTAACGCTAAACAGGTGAATCAGGCTCAGTTTCCTCATCTCCCTCCAGGTTTCGTTATAACCAGAGAAAGTGATATCCTTGCCATTGTAAGAATATTTCTGGAAGCCAATGAGTGCTGGCCTTCCCGCGAATGCTAGGTCATTGTCTTTCAAGGCTAATTTGGCTACTCTTGCAGAAGAAATCACGATTGCGGGTCGAGAGCCTAATTTCATCCACATGAGAGGGCCATGCTTTTTAGCGAGTTCGTGGAGGTAGAGGTGGGGGTTTATGGGATCGAATTCGTGCAGGATCCCGAATAGCGGGAGCCCTCTAGGACCTGGTGGAAGACGAGCAGTTTTCTTGGAATTTTTTGGTTTAAAGTGATTGAAAAGGATAATTATGGAGAAAGATAGTACTAGGAGAAGAAAAAACATGATGGTATCCATGGTACCTGCAGCATTAAGTTGTTTTAAGGTTTTGTAAAGGTGAATTTGAGTAGACCATCGTCTCTTTATTTATACTGGCGTACGTGGGTTTTGATTATTTGTTTATGATAACATTCCGTAGAATACACTTGCATACGCATTATTGGTCTTCGTTGTTTCATAAATATTGTTGAATAGGATGTTTAATCTCCCACTTCATTCTACTTTATTCGTGAAAAATATTACTTTTTATGTTCAAATTATTACTTTTGAAAGTAAAAATATATTATGTATTACATGCTGAGTTGAGTAAAAAATATATTATTTTTTAATTCAAATGTATACTTGTATAATATTTGAGTGAAGTATATTGTTTTTATGTTAAAAATATTATTTTTCCCTCCATTTTAGAGCCAGAATGATAAATAACTATTTTGATCATGTTTTCTAAGCATTAAAATGCCATTGATTCGATAATCAATTTGATGTAATTAAATAAAAATTTAAGCTAGCAAGAAAAAAATTATTATTATTTTATTAAAAAAACGATATAGATATTTTTTTCTGTTTTAAGAGATACGACTTTTACTTTTTAAGTTATTAGTGAACGGAAATGTATATGTATTATGACAAAAAATTATGTGAGACGGTCTCACGGGTCGTATTTTGTGAGACAGATCTTTTATTTGGGTCATCCATGAAAAAGTATTACTTTTTATGCTAAGAGTATTACTTTTTATTGTGAATATTGGTAGAGTTGACCCATCTCACAGATAAAGATTCGTGAGACCGTCTCACAAGAGACCTACTCATGTATTATTTATAATATAATTATAATTCTAATCACAGTCTTGAATCCAATAAAAGGTAATTAATGTTTGTGGAAGAGAGTTACATGCCCTCCTCTAGAAGGCGTGGGTATCAAAAGACGTATCTCGGCATGCAAAGGACCGTATTTTCGGCATGCCCTTGGTGAGGCTTCTAATTTTTTATTTTTTTAAATTATTTTTTGTTTTTCATTTAAAATCTTAGTAGTTATATCAATTTTTTGCTGAAAATTTAAAATGGTAGTCAATTTTTTGCATTTTTACTCTTCTTTTTTTACGTTAAAAAAACCCTGTTTATTTTTAAAAACTCTCTTTTTGTTAAATTACTTCACTAAGATGATTTAGAATTTTCAAATTTGGTTCAATTATATATCGTATCATTTTTTATCGAATACACGTGATATCGAAAAAAGAGTTTACACAAAAAGTTATCGCATCATATGAGGTGACTTTTGATGATGAACATTTTTTAATAGAATACTATCAGATTTACTAGGCCATGAAGTGAATCTGATGTCTTGAACATTTTGGCAGTTTGTGTAAAGCCAGTCAACAGCTACGACACGATAAATTCCACACATTTTTATTTGTTTTTTATCTGTTTTGTCTCTTTTGACCATGAAACACTTCTTAGTTTCATAAGTGTTTAGTTGAGGTGATTCGTCCTCACATTTACATCAATGATCTCCTTTTAAGAGTATACTAAAATACTCTTCTTTTTATAAGGTAAGTAATCGTTAAAAGTCCAACACTTAACCTCACTACATTGGTAAGCAATAACCCTCATCGTCTTAGGAATGAGAAGATAATGACCGCGAGTGTTTACTCAAGCTCTCATAATTTAGTTTCCTACTGAACCAAAATATTGGGATCTTCAATCAACAAGGTAGAGTTTGCACTATGAAAACTTTATTTTGTAGGTTTTAAACTCATTTCCCTACACAAGGTATGCACTTGATTTGTATTCAATGTTGTCGTAAAAGGATCTGCCCAATTATCCTTTGATTTGACATAATCAATAGAGATAACTTTATATAAGATCAATTGTCTTACTGTATTATGTCTTCGACGAATATGTAGATATTTACCATTGTATATGCTATTTTGGGCCCTTGCATTCCAACTGACTTTCGCAATACATTATTATTGCTGGCACTGGACTTGTCCAACAAAGAATATCTTCTAGAAAGTTGAAAAGTCATATTATAAGATGTGTCTTAAATATCTAAGAACCCTTATCAAACTCTTCTAATGATAATCACCCGAATTTCTTGTAAATAGACTCAGCTTATTTATCGCACAAGTGATGTACGATCAAGTATAATTAGTGATGTACATAAAGCTTCCCATAATTCTGGAGTATTCCAATTGACGCGTTGGTTCTCGATTATTTTTTACCTAAATAGACGCTCACGTCCATATGCATCTTATCTAGAGAAAATCATAAGCATTAGAATTTCTCAAGACAATCTCAACATATTGAAATTGAGATAGGACAATTGTTTATGAGATCTTGGAGATTTTAATCATTGGTATAACATTAACAATGCTAATATCTTTCAATCAAAACATTCCATCAAAATTTTCTTTGTTTTCTTGACCATGTCTCAATTACTTCTCATTATAAGCATGACATCTACGTATAGACATACTATTGCACAAGATTATCGTATGCCATCAGTTTGTCTATATATATAATTTCAAATCAAAAAATAATTCCAATTTCGCTTGGGCCCTAAAAGGTTATGAACTCGGTCCTAAAAGTTATGGGCTAAAACTATCTAATAGATTGGGCCCTGCCTCAAAGTCCAACATAATACATAACCCAAAAGTCATACTTCATTGAAATCTCGACCACATCGTTAAATCTCTGTCCTCCTGTACCTGCTTTCGCAGTTCTACTATGGCGCCCGCGCCCGAATCTCCCGACAAAAAGAAAGCCAAGCGGAACCCGAAGAAAGGACGCCTAATGGATTCGGACCACAAATTGGAACGTTTGAACTCACTTCCGTGGAATTCCTCGCTTCCAGAGTGTAATTATGCCAGTGACGATCCTTTCTCTCTCTTCATCGGTTCCAACGAGCTTGAGGGAGGTATTTCATTGATTTCACCCTTTTTCTTAGATTTGATAATTTTTTGTACGTTAGTCTCAAGTTCAGTGTTATGAAAACTGTAGCCTTGGTTTAGTAAATTGTATCGCTGGTGTATTGATTCGTTTTATTTGAGGGTGCTGGTTGGAAAATGTAAACTAATGTATATGATTTTTCCTCTTATCTTTCTAGATTTTTGAGGTATTTTCAGTGTTTGGTGGTTCATTTTTCTCAAATACGCCAAAGATTAAATCTTGTGCAGTTTTCATAGGATGAAAATTACGAAAGCCCTCGAATTAGTTTGTGAAAATAAAACAAACTTTTGAAAATTCAGATCTTTGTGCAACGAGGGAGTGATAACCATTAGCATGCTATAATGATGTAAACTGGATGTTAATAACTATTGATAATGAGTGCAGGATTTCTTGCTCTTGAGGAGATTGATGAATCGGATTTTGGGTTGGAAATTCCAAAGATCGAAATGGGAAATGTGAAGAAACGGGTAAGTGATAAAAGGAAACGAAATCAAAGAAAAAACAGTGAAATAAATTATGATACTATGTTTGATGGCGAGACTGTTGGTGAAACTGAATGCAAAAATGATAGAGTCAAAGAGGAGGATGGTAAAAGACAAGGAAAACTGGGAAAAAAGAAGAAGAATGTCAAGAAAACGAAAATTGAGGATCAGAAGAATGACAGAGAAGATGAAGCTGTGAAAAAAACTGCTGGTTGGTGTTTACTTCTGTACTCAATTGCCTGTACTTTTTATTTACTGAAATTATGATGTCGTGTGTTTTTTATTCCATTGCATACGACGTTGATGGTCCAACAGTTTATTGGTGCTATCTGATCCTAAGATGACTTAGGTTGATGAAATCTACTAAGTATTTCAATTTCAAACTTTTTTTGAACGTGGGTTCGTGTCTTCTGAACCATCTACCTTTTAAAGTACTTTGAGGTTAACAAGCACTGCATTTTTTTTTATCTCAAGGATTTTAGTTTCCTTATTTGCTCCTTTATTAAAAAAAATTCAGAAGCCTTAATTCTTGTAATATTATGATGAAATTGTGGTTTTGTGATATCTTATGGATTTCAATCCGTAACATGCAAATTTGAACTCAGCTAGTGATGGAAAGGATAGTTTTGAAGAGGATTCAGTTGATGGAGATGAATATTCCTCATGGAATGAATTGAGACTTCATCCCTTATTAATGAAAGGAATATACAAGCTCAAATTCAAGGAGCCTACACCAATACAGAAAGCTTGTATTCCTGTTGCTGCCCATCAAGGCAAGGTGCGAAATCTCATCGAATCTTGGCATTTCATTGGAAGGTGTCAACAAGTGTTGTATCATTAACAGAGGTCAGTTCACTTGACAGGATGTAATTGGGGCTGCAGAAACAGGCTCCGGGAAGACACTTGCCTTTGGTTTGCCAATTTTTCAGCGGCTACTTGAAGAACAAGAAAAAGTGGAAAGGCTCTTGGAGGAAAAAGGAGAAGCCAATGAGAGAATTGCTCCACGCAGTGTTATGCGTGCTCTGATTGTTACCCCCACGAGAGAGCTTGCTCTTCAGGTACTTGTGATTGCTTGTTTGGGTTATCTTTATGAATTCTGGAAAAATCTTGTATAAATCTGTTGTTCAGCAATTTACACGATGTCCTATTCCCCAGGTCACTGATCATCTCAAGGAAGTAGCAAAGGGAACTATATATAGGGTTGTTCCTATTGTTGGTGGAATGTCAACAGAGAAGCAAGAAAGACTTCTAAAAGCAAGGCCTGAAATTGTTGTTGGAACTCCTGGGAGACTGTGGGAGCTTATGTCCGGGGGAGAGATTCATCTTGTGGAGGTTAGATTGATGATTTTTTAGTTCACTGTGTAGGAGTTTGTTTGATTGTGTCACGACTTATGATCAACCGTCATTGTCTTGAATATAATTGCTTATTTTCAGTCCACAATTTGTTTGATTGTGTCTGGCTTACAGTTGAAAGATGGTATTCTTATAATCTGTCCGTGATATAGTGAAACATTTTCTGGTCTGGAAATGAGAAAGAGTTCTTTCTTAGTCATTTCATTTGTTGTCTTTTGTGACCACAATTGATGCATAAGTGATAAGACTATTGGCCTGTGATATCCACTTCTATATTATTTTAACATCTGCATTTGTAAAACCTTTTGTGGCATGTTTGTATAAATTGAAACTTTTAGTTACAAAAGCATGGTAAGGAAGTTAACCAAACTATGAAAGCCATTGTAATCTGAAGGAATTTATAAACGTTGGCATATAATTCAACAAGGGCAGCTTCTTATATTTCCGTGATAAAAAACTTTTTGCACTTGTGTCAGAATCATATTTCCTATTCCTCCTTAACAAGAATAGCAGTGACTCGCATTTTTTTTTTTTGCAGCTGCACTCCTTGTCATTTTTTGTTTTAGATGAGGCTGACCGCATGATAGAAAGTGGCCATTTTCGCGAGTTACAATCCATTATTGATATGCTTCCCACGAACAGAGAATCGACTGAGAATCAGTCTCAGAATACCCAGAGCTGCATGACATTTTCGAGCCTCCAAAGAAAGAAAAGGCAAACCTTTGTGTTTTCTGCAACTCTTGCTCTATCTGCTGATTTTCGGAAGAAATTAAAACGTGGATCTTTGAATTCAAAAAAAGAAGACCTTAATTCAATGGAAACCCTTTCAGAGAGAGCAGGAATGAGGGCAAACACTGCAATAGTAGATCTTACAAATGCCTCCATTTTGGCAGATAAGCTCATGGAATCCGTAGTTGAGTATGTTTTCCTCCTTTGTTGGATTTTATTGTATTTCTAACTTAGTCCTGCCTGTTTTTTTTTTTTTTTGAATATCTAATATATGGCTTTCCTTAGTTGGAATCATGTAGTTAGATTGCAATTCCCATGTCAGGGTAAATATCCCATTTGTTATTAGGATGCAAGTTTCTTATTTTTACCAGGCTTCTTGTACCTGTGCGCTTGAGTTTCTTGGTCCATTCCTGGTATTTGGCTGTTTTTGCCCATCTTGCTGGAAATGGCTTATCTGTGAGTTACAGATGCAGGGAAGAAGAAAAGGATGCCTACTTGTATTACATTTTGAGTATTCATGGACTAGGTCGCACAATTGTCTTCTGCACTTCAATATCGGCATTACGTCGCATTTCTTCACTCTTGCGCATCCTCGGCGTCAATGTTTGGACCCTTCATTCAGAGATGCAGCAGAGAGCACGATTAAAGGTTGGTTAGTTGTTCAACTACTTGATCTCTGTCTGTCTTTGTTCATCTTCCGGTAGTTGTGAACTTGTGAGACGAATTTTTCTCTTAATCTTACTGGTTTTGTGTTATTCTATAATATCACGTCCTTATTGTCAACATTGTCCATCTCCTTTTGCTAGTTTGGTGGTTGTAAAAACTTTCCCACTCTTAGGTCAATCACTGTGTTCCATGAGTAATATGAAGTTGTTTCAAAGTCAGCAGTCAATTTAAGAAATGGAAGTGTTTTATATTAACATTGGCTGTTATGGAACCATTTGTTTCTTTAATCTGAACTGAACCACATTGTTTGGTTGGTCGGCTAACTGTATAATGCACCCCCTCCCTATCACTCAGTTCCCTGAAACTAGATAGACCAAGACATTTTGAGACACTGATAGATGATGGCCTTATATTTACTTATTGGCTAAGTGGGCCGCTTTCATGTAATAGTACCATTGAAAACAAAAACAACTTATAAAATGAAGAAAAAATAGCAAATTATGTTGGCTTCGCTAGGTGTTGAAGACCCATATGTTATGTTGAATTTCAGAATACAAATAATGCATTTAATCCATGTCTACACTACTCAGAGCAGTTAATAAGAATGCCTTAGACCTCTTTAAAATGCCTGGTTGACAAGATTCTGTAAAGTAAAAAATATTTGCATTTTTTATGAAATGATATTTAATATATAAAGACATTAAGCACGTCCAAAAAGGAGGACAGGTGAAAAAAATTTGATGTTATTTTCTGCCTCTATTGGTTGTCTCAGCTATCTTGTTAGAACCATATTTTTATTTTCAAATTTTTTTTTATTGAATTTGCCATTTTTCCTTTTGTCGCTTACCTTTTGATTTTTCATGAATTGTGCCTGATTCAGGCAGTTGATCGTTTCCGTGCAAATGAACATAGCATACTTGTTGCTACTGATGCTGCGGCACGAGGACTTGATATTCCTGGTGTTCGAACTGTTATTCATTATCAGCTTCCACTTTCAGCTGAAGTAAATTTGCAACAAATATTTGATTTTGCTTTAAACCGATGCAATTATTGAGCAGAATCATATTTCTCTAATAGGTATACGTCCATAGATGTGGAAGAACAGCTAGAGCTTTTACTGATGGTTGCAGCATTGTTCTAATCTCACCGAGTGATGCATCAAAATTCGCAGCTCTGTGCAAATCATTTTCAAAGGTAATCGGTTATTTATAGTTATCAAGCATAAGAGTAACTGTAAGGTAAGCTGAGTATTACTTACGACTTAAATTAAACATGAAAGAATGCAGTTAAAAATTTAGATGGGCAGTGCATGTGTTATGACTTCAGAACCTGGTTTTCCAATTAAATAAGGGGGTTTGTACATGAACTTGTGATTGGACTTCTGCATTTACGTAGAAGTAGTCCATCTATCTTTTGTGGGTTGATGCCTGACCCCAACCTTTGATAAGATATCTGCTCTCACTGCTATGTGGTCATGCTATCCGAGCTTTTGCTGAATAACATGGTACCGGGATTAGTATCTATGATACTTTATCTTAGTTGCTGTTGTTTGTGACTTTGTCAATGCATGCACTGTCTTCCTTCTGTTGTGCTTATCTACGAGAGCAGCATCTTGAAATTTGTAATAGGCTTTGTACTATTTTGTTGTGGACAGACTATGTTAGGTAGTTTGCACTTTGCACGTCAGCGTACTTTGTACTGACGTACATTTTTAATTGTTGTATGTCTCTGTTTATTTATTTACCTGACTTGTGTTGGCCTTTGTGTTGATTTTTATTATAGGACTATGCCAAATGTTGTTTTAAAATGCAGTATCTGTGAGTTTAATTTACATGGAACTTTATTTGGAATGGATGTTGTCCAGGAAAGTTTCCAGCGTTTTCCTGTTGAAGTGTCATATGTGCCAGAAATTATGAAGCGATCATCTCTTGCACAGAAAATAGACAAAATTGTGCGGAAGGATTCCCAGGTAATGTGGAATTTCTTTGTATTTAACTAGGGGTCACTGAACATTGGAGTTGCCAACATAGTTGGCATTTTTTTATTTTTTGATTCTGAACAAAGCCAGTGGCTTTTCTTATCCTTGATATTATTTACACAATCTACATGTAAATGTTTGCTTTCTTGATATATTCAAATGTTCGTCTACTTGATTATTCCTACCCATATTAAGTTTAGTTTCATGCGTCCTGTCTAAAAAACGTACAGGATTTGCCCCCTTATCCACCCATTCCAACATCCGGAATTTTCTGAGATTGTTAGATAACCACTGTCACCATCCCTCTAGAACTGTGTGATCAGCTTTAAACTGTCACCATTTATGTGGATGATGGATTGCTTGATTGTTCAAAAGTTTTATCCTGCAGGAGAAGGCAGAGAAAAGTTGGTTGGAGCGAAATGCTGAATCAATTGAACTGGTTTTGGAGGATAATGACAGCGAGGATGAAAGAATGAAGAAATACAGACAAAAGAAAGTTACATCAAATCAGCTTAAGAAGTTGCAGCAAGTATGTGATTAAAAAAGACGTTATCCCTTGTTCAATTGGAATTTTTCCCATGTTACATCTTAAAGGTGAAACAGAGCAGAATTCCGTGTTATATTTTGTGACCTAGCCATTTCTTATGTTAAACTGCAGGAGCTCAACTCTCTGCTTTTGAGACCATTGCAGCCTAAAACATTTCCAAAGCGATTTTTGGCTGGTGTAAGTACATGTACTCTGAAACACAGTTGATTTTTGTGGTATAAATACATGTGGACACATTTCATCACAGTTGGATTGACTTACAAACCGTGAAGGGTAGCCCTTGATTTTAAAAATGGTCTGTGTGATGTATTTTTTTTTTCTTCTTTTGTTTTTCTTGTTGATATTCATTATATGGACGTTGTTGAGAGCAAATTCCTTTTTGTTCATTGTATAATCCAACCAAAAATAAGGGAACAGGGAAAAATGGACTTTAGTAGAGTGACTTGTACAAAGTACGAGGTATAGGCACCATTTGACTTGTGGGAAAAAAATGAATTTTTCTATATTTATGTTGTTCGTCCAAACATTCTGCAACGTTGTATACATGTCATTGGAAATGTCTTTTAAGTATTGGATGCGAGTAAATTGTTTGAGAGATTAATTGACAGTGCCAAGTTTTAATTGAACAAGTGTGAGTTTCGGCAATTATGATGATGCCAATTCTCGAACAATGCTTATGGAGAAAATTCTTAAAACAAATTTCTTTCCTTAAAAGAAATTATATGGTAATACAACCACCTATAATTAAGATGCGCATCCTCATGTCAGGTTTATCATCGAACTTTTGATTATATTGATTAGCAGCATTTGATGAAGAAAGCATGATAATGCTCACTTTCTTGAAACTTGTCAATGTTCCACAAACTGATGTTAATGGTTTCCAGGCTGGTGTCTCGCCACTTCTTCAACATCAATTTGAAGAATTAGCGAGACAGAAAATTTGTGGTCCAAGTAATATTGTGCAGAATAAGAGGCAGTTGGTGGTCATAGGTCAGGATTGTGTGGAGCCACTTCAGGCATTGAGGAGCGCAAGCAAAGAGGTATTATACTTTCATGTCTATAGTACTATCCTGTAGAATTCACATTGGAGTTTGAAGAAACTGATATACTAATTTAAGGACTTGTGTCTCATAGTTCTAATACATGAGCAAATAATTTTATCTGAAATTTCATTGTTGCTCCTTGTGTATGTAAGTCACTGATGGCGATTCTTACAATGAGAGCTAAAAATCAAGTGAATTTTTTTAATTATATTATGTTGATATTTCTACTCAAATCCCGGTCTCTACATTGATATTCTCAGGCGAGCTTGGAACTTAAAGAGATGGCAGAAAAGCACAAGAGTATGGACAGCTTTAGAAAAAAGAGGAAAGAGATGAAAAAACGTATTTCCATCTTTTCTTCTTACAATTTTGTATCCACCAGCATGGTCCATTTCATTCTTTTATTCCTTTACTATGATCATCGTTTTTCCCTTGAGCTCAACCTTGGCATTTCTGTGCTAACCAGGTATGCACGAGCAAAGACGAAAGCAGAGGAGAAAGCTAAAGCAGGGAAGTTAGCATAACCAAAACAAACAATTTTGTGTCATTGCTGTTTTTGGTTTGGTCTTTCTTGTTCGGATGATATAATACGATGATGTAACCATGCTCCAGGTAAATTAAATTTTTTAATGTGAGAATCATTTTTTACGGCTGTTTAATAGTTAATACAAAGTAGAAGAGATGATTTGATTTTTGTTTGTTTTGAAAGAGGAAAGCTTTTATATTGTTTTGTATCGAGTATATCTTAGTCTGGCCATTGAGAAAACCAGGTACCTTAAATTTCACCTACTATCCAATTTTGTGTTGGATTCAAATTTATATTTTGAAAAATCAACCCTTGGCTTCCATCATTGGATGATTGATTGATCGATTATTTGGGTACATTGTATCTGTAACTCAATTATGTTGCTCTGTTTTTTTGTATGTATGAATCTTATATGAACGTGCTAGAATCACCATAAGAATCTAACAACCAAGGGAATTCTACAGTATCACTAATTATTATTAAATTAAACTAAACTAAACAAACTGTCCGTTTCCGGGCTTCCCGCCCCGACAAAATGAAAAGGAGTCAAAATTTAAAGCCCTTCATTTTATGAAATGACCATTTTCACCTGAACGTTCTGTAGTCTAATTATTATTTTATTTTATAAAAAAGGAAAAAAATATTAACATAAAATCACCAAAGATTTGATTTGATTGATAATAATTGAAATTATGGCTGGTAATTTTAAACCACGAAGAAAATAAAAAAAAAAAAAGTCAAACCTCAAGGGCCCTTGAGAGTCTCTTCCTCCTCCGGTATAATTATTTGGATCTAACATCTCTTCATCTCTACACTAAATATTCTCTCTAGTTTCCTGCCCCATTGTCTTCTCCTAGCTGCCACGCCCAACCATGGCATCCCTGAGCTGCTCAGCCGATCAACTGGCGCCGCTATTCGGTGCCAACGTTACCAGCGCCGCCGCCGTAGCTGAATACATCTGCGGCCAATTCTCAGCAGTTTCAGACAAATTTATCGACACCTCCTACGCCGTGGATTCCACATACCTCCTCTTCTCCGCCTATCTCGTCTTCTCCATGCAGCTCGGATTCGCCATGCTCTGCGCCGGTTCCGTCCGAGCCAAGAACACCATGAACATAATGCTCACAAACGTCCTCGACGCCGCCGCCGGTGGTATCTTCTATTACGTGTTCGGATTTGCCTTTGCTTTCGGCGCGCCCTCTAACGGATTCATCGGCCGCCATTTCTTCGGCTTGAAGGAGATGCCGTCATCCCTATTCGATTACAGTTTCTTCCTCTACCAATGGGCTTTCGCCATCGCCGCGGCTGGAATCACCAGCGGATCCATAGCCGAGAGGACCCAGTTCGTGGCTTATCTGATCTACTCTTCATTCCTCACTGGATTCGTTTATCCCGTTGTCTCCCACTGGTTTTGGTCTACCGACGGATGGGCCAGTGCCGGTAACACGGGAAACCTATTTCTCGGAACCGGAGTGATTGATTTCGCCGGGTCTGGCGTCGTTCATATGGTTGGAGGCATTGCGGGTCTATATGGAGCATTGATCGAAGGCCCTAGAATCGGACGGTTTGATCATACGGGTCGGGCCGTGGTTCTTCGTGGGCACAGCGCCACTTTGGTTGTGCTGGGTACGTTCTTGTTATGGTTCGGGTGGTACGGCTTTAACCCTGGTTCGTTCACCAAGATCCTGAGCGCGTACACGAGTGGAAGCTACTACGGGCAGTGGTCTGCGGTCGGGCGGACGGCGGTGACCACCACTCTAGCCGGCTGCACCGCCGCGCTAACCACCTTGTTCGGCAAACGTCTTCTCTCCGGTCACTGGAACGTCACAGATGTATGCAACGGGCTGCTGGGCGGATTCGCTGCAATTACCGCTGGTTGCTCTGTGGTGGATCCCTGGGCGGCGGTGATATGCGGCTTCGTGGCGGCGTGGGTGTTGATTGGGTGTAACAAGCTGGCTGAGAAGGTGAAATACGACGACCCATTGGAGGCGGCACAGCTGCATGGAGGCTGCGGCGCTTGGGGGATTATCTTCACGGCTTTGTTTGCCACCAAGAAATATGTGAATGAGGTGTACCCGGGTAAACCGGATCGGCCATACGGGTTGTTCATGGGTGGGGGTTGGAAGCTTTTGTTTGCCCATATCACTCAGATATTGGTGATAATCGGGTGGGTCAGTGCAACGATGGGCCCATTGTTCTATATCCTACATAAGTTTAAGCTTCTTCGAATCTCGAAGGAGGATGAGTTGGCGGGTATGGATCTGACCCGACATGGTGGATTAGCTTATGTGTACGAGGATGATGATGTGCATAATAAACATGGGATGCAAATGAAGAGAATAGAGCCAACTATATCTTAACGAAAAAATAAAGAAAACAATTCTCCTAAACTCAGGTGTATAGGCTAGATATTGTTTTCCCAAGATTTGAAATGTTACATTTTTATTTATTTTTTGCTTGAAAATTCCTACTTTATTCGACTGACTAGTTTGGTCATACTATTGGGTCGTTGGAATTAAAAAGACTGCTTTGAAAATGTGATCCCATCGAATCCTCTTCGAAAGTTAGAAGTCACGTGGCGCTTGAATCAACAAAACCAAGTCCGTCATTTATTAAATTTTACCAAGTTCATTTTCTTCTTATAAAACATATCTCAAAGGATGTATTAGTTTTAGATTTTTAATAATTTTCGTCAATTTAAATTTTTATATATTATTTTATAAAAGTTTAGTGTGTTCTTGCATATTGCATGTATATAGTAGATCCTGAATTCATAGTAGATAAGTTTGACGGTAAAAATAAAAACGTAACGTTACTAAAACTGTGAGATGGTATTTATAGCACATTGTAAACTTGTTAATTCTGTGTTTAATTTCAGTCCTCTTCTTCTGAATTTTTCCTGATGTCACACTTATGCATGCCCACGTCATGGTAGCAAATTTTCTTAGAAAGTTGATGAGCCCATCAATCAATTGCAATTTGCAGGTAGGCGTTGAAACTTTTGAAGGTACGGGGCTTGACCGTAGTACAGGAAACTAATATACTAAAGTCATGCTCTACCGGTTACGGTTCACTAATTTGTATAATTTTATATTAATCCATCAACTTATCAAATTTTTATTTTGGTTCATTAAAGTTTGATTTTCGACTATTTTATTTCAACTACTAATGTGATTAGGAGCAAAAAAATAATGAATTTTCGATATATTGATGTTATCGTACCAAATTTATCGAAATTTTCGGCATGATACCGGTATAAATATTTGTAACACTGTAAATTTTGTTATGATATATATGATATGCATTTTTCTATACGGTATATTATATCACACCCTAGATATGATTCTGAATTCATCAGCAATTTCTGACGTCGTCACGTCAGTATTTTTGGACATCATTAATATTTTTCGATATCACGTCAATAAAACTCAAAATAAAACAAGTATAATTAATTTCCCTCTATTATGTTTGTTGATCATCATTACATCAATATATATTATATACCGCCTAGATTATTATTTTTTATTTTAGTTTAATGTTATTTATATCTAAATGTAATTTCGAAACTATTTACAGTTCTTTCAAATAAAGGAATTTGTACCAAAAAAAAAAGTCATTGTTGATTATAAAACATGAAATAAGATAATTATTGTTTGAAAATATAGAGAAAAAAATATAAATACAATCCGAAGGGAAGAATGAGTCAATTTGATTGTGTAATATATTTTATAGCTGTTTGAGAAATTATATATCATTTTTACAGTAGAAAAAATAATAACTAAATAGCGAAAACAAAGCACAGATCATGTGATTCATATGGATACCCCTTTTTTGCGCAAGAACTTGGACATGGTTTACATTTACTGGGTCATGTAATATAAAGGTTAACAACCTCAAATAGACACTTGTCGTTCTCGCACGAGTCGATTAACTCTATAAAAACCTTTTAAAACAAACTAATCACATCATATACAACAAAAATCATCCAAGATTTCGATCCTAAAAAAATATTTGATTTTCTAAATCCTTGTAAAGGTTCAAGATGTCGAGTGGTCAGTTCAATGCAGGACAAGCTCGTGGCCAGACTCAGGTAACAACAATTTCAATACAGATGCATAAATGACCAATATTTAATATACCTATGTAAAAAAAAAAAAGCATAAAATACACCATAGTATTTTATTATATTAGATATGTAAAATTTCATTTTTCGTCATAGTATAAAATACACCATTAGTATTTTATTATACTAGATATTTGACTCTTTACGATTTTTCCATGAAAATATTATAGATGTACAAATTTATCGGAACGAAGTCGACGATTCCTAAAAGTAGCGATGAGACCGAATATTTAAGATAGAGAAGAGTAAAAATAAGAAATTTGGAGAATAATAACCTAATCACAGTTGAATATTATACTGTTAATTAAAAGAACCATATATCATCTAAAAATATGCTTCTTCTTCTTTTTTTTTTTTTTTTTTACTGGTGTGCATATATTTTATATTGGACAGGCGAAGACAGAGGAGTGGGTGGAGTCTGCTAAGAATACGGCAAGCAAGGCCCATGATAAGGCCTGCGAAGCTGCTGGTCAAACCCAACAACAGGCCCAACGTAGCAAAGAGGAGAATGCTACCTTCCTTCAACAGGTCCTCCATCCATGTTACACCAATTTAAAAAAAAAATAATTATATGATTTTTATACAAATATAAGATAATGTTGTTTTGTGTATTGTAATTCAGACTGGAGAACAGATGGCTCACATGGCTCAAGGTGCCATTGATGGTGTGAAAAACACACTCGGGATGGGTGACAAGAAGTGAAAACAACTCATCTCGTGCCAATAACGTTACGATTTCATTCTCATGTTTTTTGGATTTTTTTATCAGCATCCCTTTTGAGATGTAATAAAATATTTAGCATCGCTATGCTCAGAGATACAATTTTTTTTGAATTTTTAATGATGATTTTTTTCACGAGAATCTATCAATTTTATTTAAATAAATGAAAAGAAATTGTAATACAAATTTCATTTTCACATTTTTTTGATGTGTTAAGTCTTATGGCCCGTGGAATATAACAATTTGTTGTTTCTAGAACTTTTCATGATCAAAACAGTCTTGTGTCATGAACCACGAGTGTAACAACTAAAAGAAAACGCAACTCAAACCAAACGTGGATTGCATGGTAAATAACTAAATATAATCATTTATTATAAATAAAGAAATGAATATTTATGTATAACTTTATATTTTCAAATCTCACGAAAGTCATTAGGTTCTAACGACTGGACAATGTCATCGATATACAATATGGGAAAAATAATATAAAATCAAACGCTGTCCGCCAGCTACCAACCGAAACGCGCATGCATCAACCATGGATCTTCATAGCTTCGGAAGCCCTGATTCTACTTAGTATTGGAGATGCTTGTGACGACCAACCTAACAGATGCCAATAACGTGGCATATTTTTCAGCTAAGAAGGAATGAATGGTTGTGTAAATTGTGTTTTTGTTGACCTTTTGCGTATACAAGTTTATGATGTCGTACTATCTAGATGAATGAAATGTTTATATAGAAAAAAACCTGACGTTTTAATAAAAACTGGATTGGTTTCCAGTAACAATGCTCTGAAGTCTGATGACTTTACCAGATATCAAGAAGGTGACACGAGATTTATTGCGGCAAACAGACTCCATTTTGGGGGCATTGATGGTTATAATTGCTGCAGTTTTAAAATTAAGCCAAAGAGCTGATTTTACAGGAAAGTTTGATGTCAAAGAAAATATGCCAGTGAATGACAAGGAGAGTGAATCGTTAGCAAGTCAGCCAAATGGATTGGTACTGGACAGAAAAGAAGCTGAAGAGATGAGGGAACTTTTCTCAACAGCAGAAAGTGCCATGGAGGCCAGGCCAATGCTAGCTAATGCGTTGGGGCATCAGACGTTTATTAAATCTGAATTCGAAAAAAATTGTTTCTTGGATTATGCTTCTACAGACACTCAGGTTTGTTTGAGTCTGCTCTTTATGCACCTTTTGTCCTACTCTTATTTATGAGATAGATCAATTTTGAGTAATGATATCCTTTGTGACTTTTACTGCCACATCTCTTAAATGCTTTGCTCTGTGGAGAAAAAAACTTAATTTAATTGTCTTTGCCTTTATTTCAACTATTTTGCCACCACACCGCTCTGCTTTGACATCCAACACATCACCATAGACCTCTTTTTTTAAGTATGTTTCCCCACTACAAATTTATAAATGCATTGTATTTGGTTACATAGTGATATGATTTGAAGTTAGTCTTTTTAGTGATCATGTACTTTTTAAGGAAAGCATGTAGCACTTTGGCGAGATCCCAGAACAAAAAGATTGGTTATAGCTTTCAGGGGAACAGAACAAGTAGGTTTTGGAATTTTGCTGATCAGTTCAACAAGTTTTGTCTGTTTTCCTTGTCAATGTGCTGACATTTTTCCCATCCAGAAGCGCTGGAAGGATCTGCTGACTGATTTGATGCTATTCCTGTGGGGAAATGCATTGATTTAACAAAAATTCTGCTTTGTTTTCTTTCCATCACGTATTTGATGTGTCAAATGTTCCTCTTCAATCCATAAACATGAACCTGTTATAAATAAATGTGAAGTACTTGCCCGAGAAATTTCTGATGGTGATGATGCCTTTAGCATTATATTCGGATGCTTGCTTAAAGTTACTGTTTCTGGTCTTCTGTACTGCTTCTACAGGCTAAATCCTGAAAGGATAGGTGGAGATTTTAAGCAAGAAGTTCAGGTACTATTCAGGTTGTGAGCTTCAGTTTGGCAACTACATCTATTGGACCCACAGATATTGACATGCAATTATTCACAATTGCTTCATAAATCTGCAGGTTCATAGTGGCTTCTTGAATGCTTATGATTCAGTTAGAACAAGACTGATCTCGCTTATTAAACAGGCTATTGACTACCGGTATATCCCCTTTTTCTGATTTGGATCCTCAACTGAATTTCTGCCGAATAATTGTATCACTGTTCCTATGCAACTTGCAAAAAGCATAATTAAGGACTGCGCTTTTTGAATTTGAAGTACATGAAAAAACTTGTCCTCTTATATGTTGCTCTTGTTCTGAATGGTTATCATCTTACATGTGCTATATCTTACAGGTGATCCTTTGGAGATGCTCCCAAAGTGGCATATATCTGTGACTGAACATAGCTTGGGGGGTGCATTGGCTACTCTTTTGGCTCTTGAATTGTATTCAAGTCAATTATCCAAGTTAGTTTCTCTTCCTTCCACTCAATAGATTATATATCACCCAGTCCTCTTTTTAAGGCTTTCAGAAGTTGGCATTTGTAATTCTTGATTATTTTAGTTTTGGAACACCGAATGTGTTATTGACGCTCTTTATCTATGGATCAGGTGTGGGGCTATTTCCGTGACCATGTATAATTTTGGGTCTCCTAGAGTTGGAAATAAAATATTTGCTGAAATATACAACGAGGTAATTGTGCTTTTCAACCAACTTCAGTCAGGGTTTACATGTTGGAAACTATTCAATTTCCCTGTCTCGAAGTTTTCTGGGTTTTTTTTTTGAACAAAAGAAAATGAGGAATAAACTGTATGATACAATGTTACAGGAAATTGTTGACCTTTTGGAGGAAGGACACAGAGGCGATATTATCGGCGAAGCAACACCTGATGTTCTTTTCAGTGAATTTGTATGTACTTACTCATTCTTCTCCACAAATGATGTCAACTTTACTTGATCAAGATTATATTCAAAGATAAATTGTAACACCCTGATATTTTTATCTAGTTACATAAACACTCCTGAAGTTTGAATCGTTATAATGCTAGCTCCTGAGGTTTGTTAAACTTAGAAGAACGCCCTCTGAGGTTTGGTAAATCTTATTTTTAGCACATGGTTTTAAGGAGTGTAGTCATACATCTACCGACATTCAAGGATGATGATGTTAGTATTCGAACTCCAGCATTTTTTAATATACCCAGACCAAATCCACAGGTTTCCCTATATATTCCCAAGTTTTCTTTTGGTGTAAATAATTGTTTGAACCTTTTTTGTAACAATTGATGTTCATACTGCATATATAGTGCTCACTAAAGCTTAATAGCTGCAACTACATCTTTTCTGGGATGCATCAAAATGTAAATTTGGGATTTCTTTAGGAGGGATTTACAGAATTATCGTTGGACTTTGCCCCTTGACTTGGAGCTTTTGGTATGAATTGGACATGGGAGCGGGAGATCCCACGTTCAAACGCTCTAACCTCACGTTTCCCCTTTGATATTTCCGTCATTGCTTTTAGTTTGCAAAAAAATTATTGGTGAGCCACTTTTTTTTTTCAGCAACTTCAAACTTTTGGTATGGCTTGGTAAACTACCAGATTGTAAAGAAATTTTCTTACCACTTGTAAAGCCTTGCAGATTGGTTCTTTACACTGTGGTGCTAATGTTGCATCTTTTTTGTTTTGTGGTGGAACAGATGAGAGGAGAGAAAGAACTCGTTGAGAAGATGCTAAGCACAGAGATTAACATATTCCAATCAATTCGTGATGGAAGTGCTCTCATGCAGCATATGGAGGATTTCTACTACATTACAATTACCATGTCAAGCTGTTGCATATTTTGTGCATGTAGATTAACATACTACTTTCTTGTTACAATGCCACAATGTGAGATATAACTATCAGATTGTTGGTGGGTCAGAACCCGTGACAGACAAAAAGTTATCGATTTGAATAGAATGCACATTTTACGGCATCAGCAAAAAGAGTACAAGTATATTATTCCACACTGGTTGGATCAGTTTGCAGCTGTTTGTTTACGAAGGCATTAGGATTATTTACAGTTTGAACTATCCGTTTTTGCAAAACGAGAACGAATATGGGTGATTGTCAGTCTGCTAGCTGAGTATACTGCTTCGCGGGTAGTTCATTACATGAAAGGTATTCAGCTGCACATGAGGGGAAGGGGTATGTAATATCGTGGGATGTGATCTAGGATACTTTATTATGATATGGGGCTATAAAGTTCATTAATTAAGTCGAAGTCCCTGAAGTTAGGTTTGATTACAAAAATAGTCCCGAACGACTGCTATAATTAAAGCAATACCACCACCCCCCACACCATCGTGAGATGGTTGTTCTTTTTACATGGCCTTGTCTTGTTCATTATGGTTTGTGTGAAACTGAAGCATTCACGATTTTCAAAATAATTAAATTGATGGTTTCTGTAAGCTGTTTACAATTATATTTCCTTGAACTTGTGAGGTACTAGTAATTTGATGCTCAAAAGATAAGGTAGGCCAATGCATATAAACCAATATTGCATATGTAGAGGATATATGCTTTGTTTATGCTTCATGCTTGACGCAAACCTTAAATTTATTACATTTAACAACAAAAGATATGCCTTAGTCACCTGTTTGGCCGATTTTGTTGTTTAATTTCTTCCCGTGGCTCATAATTCTCAAGCTTTGTCTTAGTATGTCCACCTCTCTTTGCTTTTTGATTCCTTGATCTTCCATGGATGCTAACTTTGCTTCAAGATATTCAATTCTTTCTTCCATGGCTTTCAATTCTTTCTTATGCTCCTCTAGTATCTCTTCTTCTCTATCCCAACAAAGCCTTTCCTCTACACATACAAAAGAAGAAGAAGAAACAAGTAAATATATCTGGCACAATGGATTCTCGAATTAATCGTGCTCTCTTAGCCAAAAAACAAGAAACTATAAAATAATTTGTAGAACATAATATCTGTCCATAAATATTTTCAAACTTTCACATCAAATGGACTTTATATATTAAAAAAATTATAGTTTATATCACAAATTGCTTTGTTTAGCTAATATAATCAAGTTGTTTAACAATCAAGAACCAAAAACAACAGCAAATTCACAGCAAAAGCATTTCGATTCCAGTGACTCACATGATTCCAACTTCAACTTAACTGATTGCAAGATGATTCTCAATGAAAACTTTATGCAAGAAACATAAAAACTACACTAAAGCAAGGGGAATATATACGAAGTAAATGTAATTGATTTTGTTATTTTACCTCCATGTGTCCTTTGAATAAGCTCATCAAGCTCAACTTTTATAGTAAAATAAAGCTCTTTCCATTTCTCCAAAGTCTCATCTCTCTTCAATATTTCCCACTCAGCATTGAAATCCACGTTTTTCATGCAATACTTGGGCGAACTCTCTTCTTTTCTCAATTTCTTCATCTCTTCTTTCAATCTTCTCTTTTCCCTCTTCCACTTGTCTTGCTTGGCCGTAAAAGCAATCAATTGTTCCTCGTAAACTCGGCTCTCAATCTCTCTTATGGCCATGATTTCATTGATCCCACCTCGGAGAAGCCTGATTTTGTTCTTCAAACTTTTCACCTCATTTTCTTCACTTGGAGTTCTCTTGCATTTGGCTTGAGAACTACCCATTTCTTGATTTTGGTTTCTCTTCGTGGGAAGATTTCCTCAAGTTCAATTATTGTGTTAAGTTTAAAGACAGGTAATCTATATATTGAGTTGTCGACTCATAAATATTTGACATCAATTACTTTAGTATGCATGTTTTGAGTTAAACTAAACTTTTTCTTCGTTAATTAACTGTAAAACTTGTTAACAAATTACTCCTCAGTTTCATATATATATTTTTCTCATTAAATTATTGAAATTTACGAAAATTTACGCTTATTTAATAAATATTTTAATAAAATTTAATAATTGTTGAAAACAGTTTAATTTATTTAATGATAGTTGTAGATTGATAATAAAATAAAGGAAATAATATTAAATATGAATACTTGACTATATATTTGTTAAAAATGGAAAAAATATGTAGTCTTTATATATGAGACGTTGGAATATTAATTATTTGTAATGCCAATATATATTCAATGAGCACTTAAAGCATGAGATTTAGAAATTTGGGGAAAAAAGCGGAAATAATGAATTTTTACAACAAATTGGGTCTCTTTTAAGGCAAAAATTTATGTGAGACGGTCTCACGGGTCGTATTTGTGAAACAGATCTTTTATTTAGGTTATCTATGAAAAAGTATCATTTTTTATGCTAAAAGTATTACTTTTATTGTTATGGTTGACCCGTCTCATTGATTAAGATCCGTGAGACGGTCTCACACAAGACTCACTCCTCTTTTAATTGTTTCTTTAGACATCGTTTGAGGCTGTATATTATTACTCAATTGATAATTTATCTTATTCAATCTCATGTTTATTTGATCATATTATTTATTCATCTACTAATTATTTATCATATATCAATCAAATTATTGAATTTAAATTACGATATTATTTTTAATAAATAATGTTATTAATATTTTATTAAGTTTTAAAAATACAAGATGATATTTTATCATAACCAAACAAACTATAATTTATCGATCAAACTAAATAACATATTAACTATATTTTTTTATTATATTAAATCATTTATCTCTATATTTCTAATGTAAAGCCTCCGAGCAACGCTTCACTTGTTCTGTTATTATTAGTAAAAGTGCTCTCCTTCATCAACTCAATCGTCATTTATTGGGTGCTCAACAATCAATGGAGCGTGTGACCCATATTTCAAAATTTTGACTACTTCTAAACCAATTTTTTGGTAAACAGGTGATCAAACATGTTTACTTTAAAAATAATAATTTAATCGATTTTCATCGGTTGAATTGATTATCGAACCGAGTACTCTCACATACATATCTCTTGGTATACCTCTGGCCCCATCTGCTCCGATCATAAAATTGTGTATAAAAATGGTTTATAGGTTTGTTTCAGATCGAACTTATGGCTGGTTTCTGGTCAAATCGATCGGTTTGGTCTGATTTTAAAAACATTTTCTTAAACAATATAAAATATATTTTTTTCAATTCAAAACAATTTTATCTAACAATTTACAATGTGATTTGACATTTAGAAAATAAAACTTTTGTATTCCGAGTATGTTTTATGTGAGATGGTCTCATAAATTTTTTATACTATAAATATTAATTTTATGGATCGATTTTTCATGGATTGGATCAAATAATAAATTCATTTCACAAAATCGACTATTTAATATAAATTTCTATATCGTATTCCAGCTAGAACAAAACCAACTATGACCGCTATTGTGTTTGTTTTCGTGTTTTTTATGCCATTAACATGTAAAAAAAACCACAAAAAAAAAAAGAAAGCAAAAATTATAATGATGAAATATAAAATTATATATATATATATATATATATATATATATATATATATATATATATATATATATATATAAATTAAAAAAAAAATTGTGCGAGAAAAATACTGTGACCGACTGAGTTTGATGAAAAAGACCAGCGTGTTTCCAGCAGCATCCTCTCACATGAGCTTGGCCTTTTGCGGTTACCATTTTATGAGAGGTTCTTACTCCATCACAATCACCGTCATCATTTTCGGTGCTACCATTTCATTTCAGCTTGGTTTAACAATAACAAAAAATTAATATTGTTGCAATCAATTTATATGTCTAGTCAAAAATACAAGCATTCAATTTATTTTTCCAGTGAACCAGTTAGTCCATGTAGAACTTGGAAAAACGAGCTAACATAGCCATTCAAACTGATGGACTCACTCAACTAATTTGATGTATAATTTGACGGGCCTAGCCTATTTTATAACTATAGTACACTAACTAGAATTAAAGTATGCTTTCGAGTCACATTCCAAGAAACTGGAGAGTATATTTATTTTATAGAAATTTATTGTTGCAATTCCGGAAAATGCTCAACTGAATGAACAAGTTTTTAACTGAAAGAACAACAATGGTAGATGATCTTATCTTATAATATATAGACATAGGTTCTTTCTTTCAACCTCACTTTATGCTAAAAAAAAATACATATTAACAATAAAGATCGTGATTGATTAACCTTCTCTAATTTTGCAGCATCCCTTTCTCCATTGATGATATCTGTAGTTCTCTCCAAGAATCAGACTTCAGAGGTGTAAAACCTGCAGTAGAACTACTGCCCTGTTGTTGTCAATGAAGGAAGTGTGTCTGCTTATTTTTTATGTCCTCGTGAAAAAGAACTACCATTGTGGGTCAACAACCTATTATTGATGGCTATTTACCCTTTGTAATATCCATGTTATTTCTGCATTCAGCATATGTATGACCCTGACTGAGGTTAGATTTGTCATGCACATTTTTTAGTTGAGGTTGAGGTTGAGGAAGATAGCTTAGATCCGCAACTTTTTACTTTTAGTTTTGCTTTTTTGGCTGGCAAATAGTAGATTTCAAGATTAAGAGGGGGAGACTAAAGTGGACATGATGTGAATACAACTTGGCTACAGAAGAATATATTTTGTTCTTTTTTTTATTCAATTATTTACTTGAACTCCCATGGAAAGGGAAACCAGATGAACATACAAGAGGGTGATTTTGGAGCTGCTATCACCAGATTGGTACACAAACTCCTAAACAATAAACAAGAAAATTCAGAATCAAGACGATGTTTGCTTGGAGTAATTTGCCGTGTTTCACCAAATAGCCAGCAACTCAATTTAATTTAATTATCATACTGTAGCTTGAGTCAAGGTGTCGTTCACATGAAGAAGATGCTTTGTAATGTTGCGTCTGAAATAATTAATGAGGGAGGTTTTTTTCTCTTAATATAGTTTTAACAAGAAACTAACTAGTAAGCAAAATACCCAATCAATAGACAATATTAATTCATAATAGCATATGAAAATTTACGAAATAAATTGAAGAAATTAATATGGAACAAGCTGACGATATAGTAAAATTCATTCTCACATTCATATCAAAAAACTATGGAGTCTTTACAACTCTTACGTACTGTTCTATAATATTGAAAAAAAAGTAAAAACAAAAAAGTTGAAACATGTTTTATAAGATGTAAAGATTAATGCAGTCAAAATAATTTCTAAGAATACATAATACCCCGCAGAAGTATCGCAAATGCTACAAAAAACACCCTTTAATACAAAAAATTTTCTGATTCTAAATACCCCCAAAAAACATAGAATAGGCCTACAAAATAATTGCAAACTTTGAAAAGAAACCTCTCAACATCATCTTGGGAGGCCCCGTTGAGATTTCCCCCTTTCTGGAAAAAAAACAATGGACATGTGGTCACTCCTAGTACATAAACCGCAAAAGGGAGGAGAAGACAGTTTCTACACACCATGAGCCGCACTCTGAAAACTGTATTGCAAATCATAGACGCTTGCTCGTTCGCTGCTTCGATGGCCCTCCAGGAAATAGCCTCAATATCCATCCCAATACTCTTTCCACCACCTACTCGAAACAAAACAATGAGTAATGACAAGTCATTGGCACAAAAAGAGAATTTTCCAGTATATAATATTATAATTCAGTTCTTGTTTGAAAATCATCGTGTGTATGCATTTCTCACTAAACTGTGCAAATTATACCCAGTTGAGCGATAGACCAAATTAAGTTTTCCATTATATTTGATACTGCTTCATCAGTATACCGACTTATTTCAAAGTGTCGTGGTTCACCAGGCCAACATTATGACAACTGAATCAGCACAGAAAATATATCGAATATATTTTAAAGGCAACTGAATCGAACAATCTAAACGTAACAGATGCATTACCTCATCTCCTTCATCAGCATATGCAGTGTTTTCATGCTCAGAATGAAGATCTGGTTGTCTTGGTTGGATATTTTCATTTGCCATACTTTGAGACATCAAGAGTTCTAATCTTTGTGTTTGAGATTCAAGCTTTCGGGTTAATTCCTTGTTTAGTTCCTTCAGACAGCAGTAGATAAAAATGAAATAAAATCTACCATGCAAAAAACAAATCAAAATGACTATAAAAATAAACTCTTCATGTCTCTCACAGCACAAAACAAAATATAAAATGTGTATTTATGAGATAAAACATGCAACTTTTTCACACATTGTTCCGACCATATCTAAAATCTCCTAATCAAACAGAACGTTAACCCAGAAAGGAGAACGGACTAATTTTGGGAAGTGAATTATTAAAACAGAGGATAACACTTCTCTTTTTTGATGGCCTTGATTTTATTTTGTTCCTTCATAAGAGACTACTATTATAGTGCACAAAATTTCCTGATTGCGTACGGGTCCTGAGTCTTTGTGTAAGATCCCATGATCTACCTAACTTTATAGTAAACACGGGCAACATGCAAAATACTTTTTTATGCAGGTTATACACAATGGCTTACAAAGAGACATCACTCCATATCATCAATAAGATAAAATGTAGGTTTCATGATTGCGATGTCACCAGTCACCACCAACATTAAATTCCTTAGAGCAGTAGGTCTACTATAACAACAATTTCAATGGGCAAAAACAGCATAAAATAAAATTTACCGAAAGCTTTAACCTCTGAGATGATTCTGCCGACAAGGCTTGCATCAATTGATCTTTCTCCAAAGCCAACTGCAGTGGGAAAATCTTCTAGTTACTTTTGGGTTCTTGGAATGGTAACTGCAGTGATACTTCAACTAACGAACGCAAATCCACAAAAACAAAAGTTTCAAAATGCCAACAGAATTTACCTCCGCGATTAACGTGTTAATATTTTGAATCATTCTCGTCTGATCAGAAGGAAAAGTCAAAGGTAGACCTTCAAGGTGGAGCATTATGTTTTCATGACTAAGATCATCATCATTTCTGAGCAATTCAGTCCCATAGGAGTCCAAATTCGAACCTTCTGTGACACTACCTAGAATATATATCAACAGACTTCTTTTTAATCATAATTGACAAATCAATCACATAACCATATGATCCCAAACGGCAGAAATACAGTAGAAGACGGGAAATAGTGGTCTATCCGATTGAAACATGATACTGAAAACCCCAAGAATGAAATATCAAGGTCACAAAAGACCTAGAAGTTGCTGTTTAAGAGGCAATAAGGACAAACTGTTTAGGTTTATGCAAAGAACAAACATATCTAAATATATTAACAAGTTCTTCTTTATGTAAATACGTAATGATGAGAGGCATTGAATCCATCACAAGGTTTTCCAGGGGTAAATTGGTAGAAAATTTCAGTCCTAATTATACAACTCTAAAGAAGATCAGTACTCTCACATCAAATTGGAGCAGTAAAAGAACAAAAATATTGGAAATCAATACCAAGATCCTCTGTTGAAGTTGACATTTCTTTCTTATTAGTTGATGTCTCCTTGATGTCAACAGATCTCCCATTTGCAGAAGCTTTTCGTAATTTGACCTGTAACAGCTTTTTCTCTGCATGAGGGGATAATTATAGCATTACCATGTAGCACATCATAATGAATTCAGAAGGAAAATAAGAAAAAAAATCAAATATAGGTTATACACATATTAGAGTATGTATGGACAGATTCTTCTTAATCATATGATGACAGAGATAGCCACCACAGGTTCTTAGAGATGAGACATGAATTATAAAACAAATAGGCCACACTACAATGTTAAGAAATAATTATTTACTACCGTAAGACTTACAAGAAAATGGGAAATGATTGATATATGTCAAACAACAACGTAAGTCAAAATATAATGCAAAGTTCACACGCCAAAAGATATACTGGATATCAAATAATTAGGAGACACTTGAGTTATTTTCATCCTTTTGATCCTAAAAAGGAGAACTTTAAACCATCTGTCTAGAGAGAGAGTGAGAGGCAACAGCCAGAAGACAGTTAATGGGTTTGAACAGATAAAAAGGAAATTACTTTACTTTTCTGGTAATTTCATACATGAATATTTAGTCATCTGGAGTCCATTACGTTCTAACCCTAAGAATTCCTGAAAAATAAAAGATAAAGGACACAAAATCAAGAATGATACAGACTCCTAATTGACTTGAGATTCAACAATTGGAGTGACTCAATTCAGATACAAAAATCTTCAACAGAATCAAAACCATCTCTGTCTTAAGGCTAATGCTAAAAACTGGAGAATTGGAGTGACCCAAATTCGGTGATGATGATAGTCATAATGATGAAAAACAGTACAGGAATTCTCTTTTAGCAAGACTCCCTTCACCTAGAGAACCATTAGGCACTTGTGCTGCAACTGAGTCACAAAATGAAACAAAGCAAACAAAACTCATTCCTCTCTCTTTAATCAAACTTTAGCTCTCTTTTTTACAGTAATCACTCATTTTACCTATCTTCCCTGGTCTTGTATAGAACAGAAAGTAGCAGAAGAATATGGGATTTTTTGTGAAGAAGTAGATGGCAGAGGAGATGAATTGAATAGTCAGCACCTCCGCAGCTAAAATGTTGTCACAGCGGAGTTAACTTTGAGCTTAATTTAATATAATTAAGATACAGCGAGCTTTTTCTAGGGCTCCTTTGCGAATTCAAATTTTGATTTTAGCAAAACCAAAAATTCTAAGTTACTCAACACATGATTGGAATCAGTCAGACAGTCACTATCTGGAGATCAACATCAGACAAGGTTCAGAGAATAGAGTGTTGACAGTTTCAACAATTTCATGATTATGCTTCTCTCCATTTCAACTTCCTAAATATATTGCTCTGAATAAAGAAACATCAATAGAGCACATAAGCCGCATACCTTCTTGTAAAGCATCAACAGTTGACTGCAGATCTTGCCGATCTCTTTCAAGGCTTGACATTTTCTTCCTGTGGAGATCAAAGGGGCATTAACTATGAAGTCTTTTCTACTAGTAATGTGAATGTGATTAACAATAAGAGGAATCACAATACCTGTAAGAAGAAACTTCGGCCTGGGAATTTTCCAAAAGCCTCTCCAATTTTAGCTCATTAGACCTCAACCGTAATGCCTAGATGCACAGTTATACCACAGAAATGTAATTTGAAGAAACGAGGATAAAACTCCAAGCAAAGTTTGGCGTAACGTTAAATGGGACGGCTATTTCACTCTTTACATCTATATGACTGTAGTCAGTATTCTTCCCGCAGGAAGTCAAACTGTAAGAAATGGAATTATGGCAGAAAAATGTCTCACAGACAATAACGAGATAGATATCCTATCTCCTCGAAAAATAAAATGTAAACTGAATAAAGCATGAATATATGGCACCCTCTAGAGTCTAGAACTCCCATAAAAATAAGATTTAACAATGGTACTGTGAGCATTACTCTCCTTCTCAATTTATCAAAGCTGTTCATATCTAAAAATATTATGCAACAAATTACCTTCTCTTCCAACCCAATAACTTCAGAAGCCAATAGCTTTGCGCGTTCATCAGCTGCATTGCATTCCAATTGAGCATTAGCATATTCGATTTTCACAGCTTCCAGTTCCACCTACAAATTCATTACATTCACGAGTCAAGTTAGAGGCAGACTGCAAACAAATTGATTATGGTGAGTTGAAAAGAGCAAAAATTGTGAACTATAAAAAGGATAACAGTTTTTAAAATGAGCATCCCTCACAATGAATAACATAATAGAATATGAAAGATAGTGTCAGCAACTATCTACATTATGCATAATCAAGATGCAAGCCAGCATAATGAGAAACCAAAAATGGAGACATCCTACACTGGAAGACAAGCATATAACACCAGCAAAAATAAACACTTATATGTGCAGTCAACTAAGATGAGATACAAAAATTTGATCAAAGCAAAGTCTGTTCTGTCAACTCTAACCAGTTGAACTTTGATTTCTTCTTGTAACTTTTCCAAGTCAAACTTCAGTTGGTTGACAAGGCTTCCCTGAAGAGAAGAGGAAAAGAGTCATAAAACTCGAGATCATAGATGATGTTGTATCATAAAACATGGAATCTTATAAATTTGGATTCTCCAAGAGTCCAGATACGGCCAGAAGTTCAGCAATACCAGTGAGCACTGCATGTCTATTTAAAGAAGACAGGGAACAATGAGTAGGCATAAGTTTTTGCTTAAACACAAGAGAGCTAACAATAAAAAATGTTCCACCTGTCAAGGTTCAGCATTCATCAAAATAAAAAATGAGTTTATTATCAAATTGATCTGGGTATCTCCAAAAAATGGCTCATATATTCTCATACACGCATATGGGGACCCTGCAATGGAAGTCCTGCATATTCAGCTAGTAAATGGTATAATGTAACTATAATCAAAATAGGAACCCAAAATATAAAGTCCAGAGGGCACCAAATTTCTACCATGATTGACAAAAATCATCAGCCAAATGGTTGAAACTTGTCCATTAAATTTAATTTGACCAAAAGAAAAAAGGAAAAAACACAAATGCAAAACAGGCATAGAATTATATCTAATCATTTAAATTCCAGTTTTAACATGAAATCCACCAAGCAGTTAAAACAAAAGCTTTTCAGAAACAAGCATTGCGAGTACACACCTGCTGATTAAAGCTATCAGTCAAAGTTGAATTTTCAGAAGCCAAAGACTCTGCAAGAGCACGCGAAGTTTCCATAGCACGTTGCAATGAGAATTTCTCTTGTGTTAAATCCTCTATATGCTGCAAAGAAAAGAAAAACAGAACTGACTCCAAAATACAAACAATAAATCAGTTCCAAGAAAACAAACTAGAAGCAGTCCATCCTTAAATCAACGAAATAATCAATTTCATGGATCTTACAAATTAGTTTATAGCCTACAACATTTCCTATAAGCATGCGTCAAAAGAGACTTCAACTCTTATTTCATCCCTCGCCAACTTAGAACTGCAGCGTGTCCAATACATCAGCACAATAAACTAGCTTAATTCTATGATCATTTCTAAAAGATTCTCCAAAAGGGAATGCGAATGAAATATTCAATTCATCTATGCAAAGAAATATCTTATCCTTATGACAGTAAATGACTGAATTCACTGACATGCCAAAGATATTGTAGCTCCTAATCATCCATCACAATGTCAGCGCTTCATTTTCAACACAAACCCAACCAACCCCCTACCCCTGGAGGCAAAGGATGATGGATCACAGAATAAGAAAAAACATCAAATGCATAAAGAAATAAGAAACACAATAAACCAAAACAAAAAGAAATAAATGGGATTCTAGAATGCGGTATAATGGCATGAGGGATCCATATATCTAACCACAACAAATTTAAAACTAAAGATTTTATGATGATTATGTTAATTCGACAAGTATATACGGGAAAAGCATATAGAAGTGATTGAATTGATCCATTGTAGAAAAACAATATGCAAAAAAGATATAACAATATCAAGAAGCAAAAAAAAAAAATCAATATAGCAACAATCAATACGCAAATGTTCTTAAAGAAACCTGTTCCAGAGCAGCAAAATCTTCATTTTGCTTCCGTGAAAGAAAATCATGCTTGTTCTCAGTGAAATGATTGAATTTGGCAACCTCTTTGCTAGATGCAATAACAGAGTTCACAGATTTTGGAGAATCTAATTCAGCCAAACTATCCATTGGGTAGACCTTGGAATTAGATGAATCAACTTTTGTTGCTCCAAAGAGCGGAGGGGGTGATGCAGGACCTTTTGAAATCTGAATGGAATCAAGGAAAGAAGGACGTGATCTCCTCCCAGATGCAGTTGGAGATTGTGGTGCACGGTTTGACCATAATTGGGCATCAGAATAATCAGCATAAATATCGCTAGAACTCCATGGAGTTGAACGGTCTGAGCCTCCTATATGACCAGTGGAACCACTAAATTTCTTCTTCTCCTCCGTGTCAGGAAACTCAGGGATTTTTTGTCCAACTCCAAACACGGGTCTGACCATATTTGTGGAAGAACGAACAGAGTCTGTGACCCCACAGCATGACCAAGGAAAATATACAGAAGAACCATGCAACAAACACAATTAGAAATTTCTGGAAAAAAAAGGAGAGAGGAAGGAAATGTCCCAAAAAAGGACATAAATTAGTTTTTTATATTTATTTTTTTTTTTAAAAAAGCCCCAGAATCTTACTTTGGTAAGGTGTAGATATTTGTCCATTACCCAGGTAGCCACCATTCTCCAACTTGTCTTGCAGAAGAGCTCTAATAGAATTCTTAGGCAAAAATTTCGGAGTAAAAACAGATGTGCCAGAATTACCAAGTAAAAAATCCTTTTCAGGGGTATTATCGTAAATTGATGGGTAATTATCTATCCCATTGTCATTAGAGTGACTGGAAGCATGGTAAATTTCCTGGTTAGATGATGGGCGATGAGTCAAAACGTCGTCATTTCCAATAGTGGGAGCAACTTGAGTAGATGATACATCACCATTCATTTCATTTAGGAATTCATGGTTAGCCCTTTCATGCTTATCCGAACCCACATAATAGGCATCACCCTCGTACTCGTCGCCAATTAAGTGTGAATGCTTTGGAATAGATAAGTTACCATCGACGTTATTGGCCAATAAAGAAAGTTTAGTATTTTTATCAATGGAAGAACTAAAATCACTATTAAAGTCGGTTTCAGTTTCCTGAACCCTGTTATTTGCAATAACAACTGAAGGCTCAAAATGACCTTCAGCGAGATTATCATAAGAAATACCAACTCCACTAGAATCTGCAAAAACTTCTTCCTCTGATGCTTGCTTTTCAAGTTGAAGACCATCTGAAACTTGTTGTGGCGTGGATTCAGTTTTCTTAGCCTTCTCTGCTGCTTTCTTTCGTCGAAACTCTTCAAACTGCAGCATAATTACAAAAAATCAAACGAAATATTAACAAAGAAGAAAATATGCACTCCTTATGTCATGCTGAAGCACATTTAGAACACGTAAATTTGACGCCTAAAATCACATCTCGAGATTTTGACGATGCAAAAATTGTCACTGAAAAAGAGGTGTGTCCAAGTTCAAATACATCGACTAAGAAAAATTCAGTTTTTAGTAGATGATATTGAGAACTTCATCCATCATCCATCAATTTCTCACGCTCGGGCACCTAGCAAGAGGATTAAACCTAGTATTGGCACATCTTAGAAAGAAGGATAAGCTCCAAAACATGGTACGGTGATGAACTCATCAAGTCTAAAAAACAGGAGTAGATAAAGATGAATTTCGCGTTTATATTTTATATAAAATGCCGAGATAATATAGTCCTACTCTAAAAATAGAAGGAAACTCCATTCTTTGACCACCTCTCCACGAATATATCTCCAGACAACGTGGAGTGTTCTGTTCTAGCATAGAGTTCACACCACGCAGTATAACTTCTACATGTGGATCCTAAACCTTTTAATTATGAACAAGGCTGCATTTCGCAATAGAAAATTTGAGTTGCCACTTCCATGGTTTCAGTTTGTGGAATAAAGCCCAGCCCGCACTTCACAAGTATAATCGAGCCTCTCAACAGAAAAAGGTGGAGAGAGCTTCAATGGTTATCCGATTACAAGTAACTCGGCAGGAACTCACAAATGTGAATACAAAAAGTACATCAAGATTAAAAATTATTAGTTTCACTAAATACAAAGATGGTTGCATATGCTACAAACGCAATACAATAATCAAGCATCAAGCCCAAACAAAAAACTGCAACATAAAATAGTTATCATTACAACAAAATAGCACGTTTTTAAGGCAATAACCACTGAAAAAAGCTTCACTTTGAATAACTGAACAGGACAGAAAGTGCAGACCTTCTTTTTTCCAGCTTCTAAATGCCCTTGCTTCCTCGACACCTGAGCCGACGCCATTGAAAATTCCTATCACGGCCAAAATCTCAGCCCTTGATATTTTTTTATCAGATCACGGCATGAATTGAACAGACACTCGCAGAAATTTGCATCTATGCGCAAACACAAATTCAATGAAATGACAAAGAAAAGCAACGCTCCTGAAGAAATCAAACGCTCGGATTGCAACGGAAAAATAAAAAAATAAAATAAGAAAGAAAAGTAGAGTAAAAATTTTTCACCAAAATTACAGGAGAGAGAGGTCCGATCTAATCGGAGAAAGGGAGAACCGGGGGAAATCAAATATTTCTCTCTGTTTTTGTTTAGTATTTGTTCGACAAAATCCTCCCTCCTTCCCTCGATCTCTTCTCTCTCCCTTCCCCTTTGGCCGGTGAATATCTCGTCAGTTGGATATGCAAAATCGCATTCGGACATGTCTGAATGTCGCGAATCCGGATTTTAGGTGAAATCTTTATCAAATTTCATTTTCTAAAAATACGTACAAATATTATATTGAAAATTTCGTTTAAAATTATAAAACAGTCATAAAATGTTAGGTCCAATTCATATATATAATGTTTCCTCCAATTCATATAATTAGTAAGTATAATGCATTCATTGCATACGTAATATATAATTATTTTCACTAGATATTAATATATACACCAAAGAAATATAACACCTTAATTAATATCAAATATAAATTTTATTTTTTCCAATCTTTGACACTTCTCGTTGTTGGCACTTCCTATGATTTCCCCCCTGTATAAACTGAAAGCGAACTCAACCTGAAAGCCAGCATCTTTTTGGGTTTCGTGAGGGCCGACGGTTTAGTTTTTCTCGCTTTTGTTCTTCCTCTAGTTCGATGTCGGATCCAATTCGTGAACCAGAGAAATATGATTGGAAGAAGGCCAAGACTGGGGAGAATTAGGAGATGTTCATCCTCTCAGGTATTTATTCGATGCATTTTTGCACAATCTCGACGTAGAAACTGAGAATTTTGCTGAAAATGAAAGGGGAGAGGAGCAGAAGATTTATGGTGTCTATTAAATTGAAGTGCCCACTTTCTATGTCAACAATTGTCTGAGCGATGATATTGGTGATAGTTTTCATCTTGTGTCGTGACCGTCAGTAAAACGCTTTTGTACTTAACTATCAGACGTGTTCCATCAACCAATATTGCATTTCTCATGTATTTGAATCCTATAATGCATGCCAAGAACATATATTTGAAGGTATTTAGGTTGACCTTTAAATTTGTTGTTGACCCTGGATTTACTTGGTAAGTTGTATGCAATTTGAAACTCTGAACAAAAATTTTTTTAAAAAAAATGTCATAATATGTTACATGTTTTTTCTTGGTTTTCACAAAGAATCCATCTCCGGATTCATACGATCATTTATGAGTAGAGTAGGTCTCATGTGAGACCGTCTCACGGATCTTAATCTGTGAGACGGGTCAACCCTACCCATATTCACTATAAAAAGTAGTACTCTTAGCATAAAAAGCAATACAATTTCATGGATTACCCAAATAAAGATCCGTCTCACAAAATTTGACCCGTGAGACCGTCTCACACAAGTTTTTGCCTTATGAGTATATGCAACATAATATATATGGGCGCGTGTGTATATATTTCTCTGATTTGAATTGAATTTTTTGAAAAAAAAAGTATATATGGTGGCATAATAAATCATTAGATTGCGAATAATAAATGAATAGGAAACAACTCGTCTCCTTCTCGAAATATAAATATATTTTTAACAATTATTTTCTCCATTGATTTGTCATTATATTGAAACAAAGCAAAAGAAGAAATATATGGGGCTTTTGAAAGGATTCGAGGAGTCTTTTATGATTGACGATAACTTTCTCTTTAATTTCACTGAGGAAGGTGACAGCTCTACCTTCACAAATGGCGTTTCAGAACCCTCGAGCGCGAAAACGAAGGCGTTGGGACCTGGAACTCAGAACGATGCGTTTCCTGTAAGTTTCTGCCCTGTCTGTCTCACCTATATCGGGTTTTGTCGTTGTAAATTGAAAATAAATAAAACTGCAAACTTTTTTCATTCGGAAGCTGTGGTTGAGGCATGAAACCAGAGAAATTACTCCGCTTCCGATCACATCCCTGCAGTTTCCCGGCGGTGGTTGTTTACTGAGGCGGAGAACCGCTTTGACTCGGTTGCACGAAAATTAGGAGTCACAGTTGACGGCGCACGTTGCTGTATTGTTTTGTTTAAATAGGTTGACGAATCTGGCCTTGGGAAACCTAGAGGGGGAGTGAAGTATTTGGATTTATAATTTTATTTATGCGGGGTATTATTGGGAATAGTAAGTAGTTGTACACGTCATCAAAATTATATAGGATGATTGGTGCCTTGTGCGTCACCACACATAAATTAGCTGTTCCTTGTCAGCGTTTGAGATATATTCAAAACTGATTAATAACTATATATTTTTTCATTTTAAAATCCTCTAGTTAAATCAGAATACTACAGAAAATTTCCTTAAACAAATAGATGTCAATTGAAAAACAAAAATAATAGTAATCACAACAATGAGTAAAAAAAAAATTATAGGAATTTTGTTTTGTTAAGTGCTGCTCGAATTGGATATTTTTTTAAATTTTGGGATATGATTCTTTTCCTCAGAAGATATCAATTTGTTGGTGGTTTCAATTTTGTGTCATCAAATTAAGTAGCAGCATGCATGCACAAATCATTATTAGCTGAACTTCTCTTTTATTAACTTAGGCGTATGAGTTTTCCAGGATCCTATGGAGGATTTGGAATGGTTGATGGACAAAGACGCCTTTCCGACGGTGGAGAGTTGCTTCGAAATGTTATCGGACGACTCGGAGCTCATGCTGAACCAACTAGGCCTTATATCCGTGCTCGACTCCATCGAAACCAATGGTGACGGCTATAACAATCTCAGCGTGCCCATTGACCATCCAAAGGGCACCCGGAGCAACAAAAGGCGAAGAAGAACAGAGGGCTATGACGATCTGCCAAGCCACAGTAGCCTGTTGTCGAACAACTCAAGCGCCCGAATCGTGCAGGAGCCGGTGCCTTTGGTAAGGAGGTGCCAGCATTGCCTAGTCGACAAGACGCCACAGTGGCGGGCTGGTCCTAAGGGGGCAAAGACATTGTGCAATGCCTGTGGGGTACGGTACAAGTCCGGTCGATTGCACCCCGAGTATCGACCTGCTTGTAGCCCTACGTTTTCAAGTCATTTGCATTCGAATTCTCATAAGAAGGTGATGCAGATGAGGATGAAGAAGCATGGTGATTGATGGAGGGTTTTGGGGGTAGTTTTAGTTACTTTTTTTTAGTATAGTTAGATTAGGGTCTTAGGATTTGTTTCTTTTGAATGAAAGTACATGGATTAGGGTTAATTTATGTCTCATTGGACTAGATGGTTAGTTCTCATGTTGATTTGAATTTAGAGTTTCTCTTAATCAATTTTGTCATACCGTCTAATTTTTAAGTTTAAGTACCAGGATTTGATCTAATTTAATTTTTTTTCCCATAATTGCTAATTAAAAATTGCATTACAATGATAGAAATAGTAGTTTAAACTGGTACGTACCTATAAATTTTCCGAATAATAAGATCTTGTTATCATCTTTTGATCATAGCGTGAAACTCTCCTCTACTTTTTGAATGGCTATTTCAAATTACACGCTGTGTAAGTTAAATGACAAAAACCTGTTTGAAACGGTCTCGTAGGTCGTATTTATAGCTTATTTAAGTCATCCATGAAAAAATATTATTTTTTACTGTGAATATCGGTAGGGTTGACATGCCTCTCAGATAAAGATTTGTGAGACCATATCACTAAAGACCTACTCAAAAAATTTTGGACCAACAAATTCATCAAAATTCTTATATAATTAAAGTAGCTAGAACTTAAAATTTTAAAATTGGTTTTTACAAAAATTTAAAATTAATATATAATTTATTAGGGGCCTCCGCTCAGGTCCGGCCTGTCAATCGGTATACGTTCAAGATCCAATATATTAATATCAAATGCTGAGAGAACCAAATATTTAAATAAATTATTCGATAAGATTGATTTGGAAACGAATTATTCTTTATCACACACATAAAATGGTAACATGAGAAAAAGTTGCCTTTTGACTTATTAGATATATTTTATTATTGTTTAGATTTAGTTTAGATTCTTAGTTTTAATTTTCCAAATAAATTAATATTAGAAATTGATAATACAGAGAGCCGAATACAAAATGGTGTCGTATTTCAATTTAAATTCAATGTTGATAGTGTATAAGTTTAATATTTATGTCAGCCCTCTGAATTGATAAAATAGGTAAACGTTTCACAGATGATCATAGAATAATATGTCATATGAAATTTGTCCAGTATTGTTTACATACTAACATATGATGTGTGTTAATCCGAGATCTAACTTAATGTGCACCGAATAACAGCGACTACTGGTCCATCGTTATAAATAGGAAAAAAATGAGGGAGATTAATCTTAGCATAGAAATTTTAGATGTACTCAATATTTGTTGAAATAACCCAAAACAGTAATAATATCGGCTCACAATTTATCAATAATAGATGCAAGACGCAGCTCGACAACAAGTCATTGAGCCTTTGCCTTCCATTTCTATGTACCTAGCTTGAGAGTCGAAGATGCCACATCTTCGAAGCCATTGTCGATTAGTATGGACAGTGCTGTACATTAACTCACTCTTCACTGCCAGATAAGCTGAGCAAATGTGCGATCACATCTTCAAGTCGAGAGAATTGTTTCAAAATCAACTCACGAGCTTCAATTGGTTCGTCTCCGTCCCGTTTACATTGAGAAATACCGTCAACCATAACCTTTAAACCAGTCTGCAGCAATTCTACTCCTCTGCAAATTCCATCAGGAAATTTTCTTTTCTTATTGGGTTGTCTCTCTTTATCAAGTTCCATCATGTCACACGAAATAACCGCTGAATCAAGTTTTTGCAGGTTTTTTTGGACAATCTGTTTCAGCATTCGACCTTCTTCGACAAACATAGCTAAATGATCAGGACTTGGATGTATCATCCGACATGCCATTTCCTTCTCCAGGAATTCTTTTAATTTGGACATGAATCTTTCCTCGTCTGCTTCATTTCCAGACTCCACATCAAATGACAATGCAGCATCTTGTGGCAGGAATCTCCATAATTGATTGCAAGAAGTACGAGCAGCAAAATACCCAAATGCCGTGATTGCAAGATGAACAAACGCCCAGTGACGTTCCCTCAATATCATGTGGAAAAGCTCCCAAGTGGCTAAATTTCTGGCACAGTCTTCACTATCTGAAAATTCCATATGGCCAAGACCGGCCATGAAACAAGCTAGATTTGGTTTGCATAGAAAAAGTTGTCTATCTGATAGTGCTGGCTTTGAGATAAAGAGATTCTGAAGCTCTGAAATGACTCCGTCCATTTCATCGAACGAGTATAGATGCTTCATGCTAGAAATAATCCCTAGCAATTCACCAATGAGCCGGACATAATTTTCCCTACTTGTATCATCTGTGGAAGTTCTGTACTTGCGAATAATAGTGACAAGGAACTTCAAAGTCTTCATTTCAGTATCAGATAGGCTGACCTGTCTAAAGATGCATAAATGGGCTTTAATAACATCAAACTTTATTCAATCCTTTGTCAAGTAAATCTTTTATAATTTAAGAAAATAAATAATCGTAGTAATCTATATACTTACAGAGACTGCAATGCAGCACAAAGAGCAAAAACAGGACCGCCATAAACTCCAAAATCACACTGTCCTGGAGAATGGCCTTCAAAGCTCTCCAAGAGGTCAAAATACTGAGTTACAATTCTTTGTTTGGCTGAACTTCTATTCTTTTCTGAAAGGGAATTTAACGGGAACCCTTCCATGAGTAGTGCTGTGTGCACACTAGATGAATACTGAGTTCGGTTGCTCTCAAATATTGAACTGTAAACTCGATCAACCATCAGTTGAGGCCCATCAGTTGCAAGAACACAGATTAATCTTGCAGTTTTTCGAAGAGCACTCTCAGAAAATAGTACTGATTCTCGAGACGTCATCCATATTAGTGAGCAAAGCTTGTCAAAAATGTCATTCATCATATCAGGCCCGGAATGACGTAAGACAAAACACCAAAGTTCAGCAACAATTTCCCAACATAAAAAGTGAGGGTGGAAAAGATTTTCGATCAGGAATGATTCTATTTCACTCCATGTCGCACTAGAATCGATTGCCATGATCAGGAAAGTCTTCAGGTCATGAACAACAGCACAAAACATAGGCCGGTAAGCCAGTTCGTGCTTTTCACTAGAACCACAAACAACAGGAATTCGCATAACAAGAATTAAAGAATAAACATCTTCAACTACAAGTATGTCCAAAAGCCATCCTAGCTTTCTGGAGAGACCAAGCCGGACATCTTCTTCTAGATCAGCTTTCACGAGATTGAGAAATAAGAACACCCGACCAAGAGAAAGCATTTTATCCTTGTTCATAGCATCACAACTCACTGAAAATATTTCATCTACTGAAATGTGACCGTTATCACTGCTTACAACATCAGCCACCGAACTCACATTACTGCTACAACTAAATAGCCAGTCCAAGATTTCAAACTTGTCTTCTTGTTTCAGTTGAGTTGAATTTAGTAGAGAGTTGATCAAGTGAAATGATGTTGGCTCCACAATTTCTGATAATATTTCACTTGCAGATTTTAAATTTTCTACCTGGCTGAGTGAGATTCTGATGGTTAATATCAAGACAACACAAAGTGCGATCTCTTTGTAAGCAAGAAAGGCTTGCAATGGGTAGTGTGAGCTAATTCTTACAGCATTGATCAAGTAAAACTTGGCCAGACGGAAGATCCTTTTGGCTTCAGCTTCGGAGTCTTTTTCCTTCTCCAAAAATGACAAAGTCTGAGCAGCACATCTAAACGACTCCCTAGCAAGTGAAATTAAGGTCCTGATAACGCTTGTTACATCCACCTTGACAGCTAAAGCACCCTTGCCAAACTGAAGGAGTGTAACTACCCCTTTCCACGACATATTTAACAGGCTCACAAGACTGCCACCATCATTAGCTGCAACAACGCCAAGTTCACATAGTTTTTCAACCGTGCAACTTGTTATTTGGATTATATGATCTCCATTTTCAGCCTCTTTGTGATCTCTTACATTATTATCCTCTGTTTTTGCAAGGCGTGTATCCCAGTTTACACCATCACAATATACCCTGCATAATCGAGTCACCCCATCAATGGCCACCAATGCTGCCTTCAGTAATTCCGTCCCTAAAGTGTGAATTCTCTGAATAGAAATCATGGGAGTGAAATATCTAATGAGCGTTAAGTTTCAGAAAAGTCTTCAACTAACCTACTAGCCTATTTCAGACCCAACGAAAAACGGAAAAGGATAGTAGTATATGCATTAACGGGAAGTAAGTTGTCTAGAAGAACCAACAACTTAAGGAAAATGTCGAATAAACATGAACAAAGTACATAAATTAAAAAAGAAAAAAGAGAGAATGAGTGAAAAAAATAATGTTCGTGAAGCTCCATTGATGTTAGCTAAGTCCCAAATACGAGCATTGGAAATCTAGTGACTGAACACTGCAAGTGGTACCTTAATTTCAGATGCCAAATCCATTATTAGAAATAACTGTTCTGAAATGAAATTATCAATGCTGACTGTCAAGTCCTTACTAATGGAAACAGGATATCTAGCCAACGCTGAATAACTGGCAGCAGAGTAGCTGAGCAAATCCAAAAGCAACTGAAGAAGAGTTGACAGACGTCATAAAAACACAAACACGTGATTGGAAATTTGACACTTGTGCAGAAAATTCTAGAGTTTACCTGAAAAAAGAAACTAGAGTGGTCTTCTTCTGGAGAATCCTCAGTCGACATTAGTGTCATTTTAAGATGCTTTCTGCACCAAGCGTTGGCCTAAGAATGGTAAAATCCCATATCTTTAATGAGTTCAGATCAAAAGAATTAAGTTGCATGCAATGAAAAATATCTGCCAGTCCAAATATTAGCAATGGGAGACAAAAAACTTACTTTTATCCCTAGGACAAGAAATTGTACTAGGCATCCGGATATATCCAGCTCTAAGCATTTAGCAGCCACGTGTAAAACCGTTTTGTTCAATGTGCACTGAGATACATCCAAACAAGTGAAGTCTTCCCAAAATAGCTAAACAGTTAAGGTAAAAAGTGAGAGTAAAGGATGTTTTCGGGCATCCACAACATTTTGAAAATCCAAGGTACTAAACAAAACTATATGTGTTAACACCCATCATGACATCAAAACAATTTATGCATTCAACAAAATGGTGCAGAATAAAATAATTTTGTCAGTGTTTAGGATACTATTAAATACTCAACAACAGAATTCACTGCCGTATTCTCACTTAAATCTACTTCCTCCAACTCCTTAAGCAGTTGAATTCGATTCTCAACAACCTGAAAAATGGAAATTCCACATGAGAATCCAATCAAAAACATCAGAAACAGAAGAAAAAACTTAAATTAAAACAAGTGCCCATTCAAAAGTAGTTCCCTCTAAAAAGATAGTAATAAAAACAGAGTGTTACCATACTTTCCAAAAAGGTAGTAATAAAACAGAGTGTCGGGTGTCTGTTACATAATAGGCTCAAAAAACAAGTGCCCATTCAAAAGTAGTTCCCTCTTTATCTCTCTGAAGGTTGGCTAGTTACAATCGTACAGGTGGAACTTGTAGATGAAAATGAATTCTTGATTCATTAGTCAGTATGACTCAGTTTGCTTAATTCTCAGTGTTCCATCTTCTTTCTTTTGCTGCTGGCTTCAAAGCACTGGATTGAATCTCCACGAAATTGCATTTTGAAGACGGATTCAGTAAATTACTCTTTAACAATGCCTCACCTCATTTTCCACATTCGTGATGACGGCAGAGTAGAACAGCAAGAACAAGGTAGCAATTTAGGTTCAAAATGTACACCTTTATCCTATTACACCTAAATTGACCGGATAACCTAAATCTGACAGATAAATCCTTATATTATGAAGCTAAACCTCCAAAGCACACAAAAAATAACTCAAATCCTTGAAATACAGCAGAAGGAAAAAATCAAAATATGAAAACATGCAATGCAATTCAATCATAAAAAAGCTTGCCTCGGAAGATTTAATGGTTTCGAGTAGCTTCAGCAGATGTCCACCTGAGCTTGAGTTCTTCATTTTTTGCCAAAATTTGCTAAATTTTCTGTGTATAAAGCGATGTTTTAGGTAAAATTGTCTATTTGTAATGGTAAATCTATTTTCCCGCCAAGCGAATTTTGATCGCGTTTTGTTCTCAAGTAACCAAAAACTACTATATGAATATAATTTTTAAAACTACTATTTATGATTTTAATATAAAATATTATATCATTAAATAGTTTTACAAAAAAGAAAAACATTATAATTCATACATAAATTGAATTATAAGAAATTAATGTTGAAATGAAATTAAAAAACTCTGCCTCACACCTTGTTTTATGATATGAGGAGGCATAGACGATGCTCAATATGGACTATGAGTATCTTGGTGATGTAAAAGTTAATGTTCCTAAGAAATGAGTCAAGAATTAAACAAACTTCCTACTCTTTGAATGAAATCAAGACTTTTTCCGTGAAGAGTCTCCAATCTTGGATCTTTTACGGATGAAACCTCAAGAATCACAATAAAGTTGAACATTGGAAGATAAGAAATTAGAGAATTTGTTGAAATTTTACGTTTGATTATTTAAAAAAATTCTAATCATCCGTCTTATTCAAGTACATCAACCATTTTCAAGTTTCTTCTGAGAGTAAGGAAAATGATGTGACGGAATAAAATAAAAATGTATTATTTTTGGAAGCATAAGATTTCTATTACTGCGAGAAATGTTGTTAAGCCCAACCTCAGCCCAAAAAGGAGGCCCAATCCCTTATCTCACAATAAGAGGAAGAGCCCAGACTCGGGAAAGGGGATAAATTGAGAGGGGGTTGTTACTGCATACGACATTAACTTTAAAATTTTACAGCCGAGCAATATTTCAGAAACTGATACGATAATTTTTCATGATTGATCGAAAGCTCTCGTTTTATCTTTCAAAATAAACTTAATTCCTTTTCAGTATACAGAAGTAATATCTTCCTGGTATAATTTCTTTTGCAACCGATTATTCTTGTCTGAGATCTAGAATACTTTAACCTGATCGAACCGACTAATCAAGGGCTTTGATTGAATCTTAATATGTATAAAATTACTGAAAAGATAGGAAAATCCCATTAAGATATATGGCCACAATCCATGTGGGCTGGCTGGTTGATAAGTAAATGAAAACTGCTATGGACCCCAAACATATCACATGTAAAGCTTTGTGTTTTACTGATATGCCCACGTGACGAGTATTCCAATGTTTGCTATAATTTTTCATCTTCTCTCATAGATTTGATATTTAAAAAAAAAAAATTACTGGAAATAAAACATATATTTATGTTGTATTTAAAGTACAAATTTCAGAAGGGATCATTTAATTGTCTGCTGTGCACTACTTTGTCGCATACTTGCGAGATGTAAGGTGAAACACGATTTAAATTAATATTATTTACGTCCCGTTTGTTATTTTCAAAGATGGACTTAAAATTTGCCATGAATGCACCAAACATATATAAATGTTGTGGGGCATTCTGTTTATTAAAGGTACACCGCAAATAGTACAGAATAGATGTACCTAAATTTTACTTTATTGACTTCTGTGCTACTCCCTACACTAATTTGTCTACTTGATAAATGTAACAATTTAATTGTCTTTACTTAAATTAAACTGGTGACAATTATATATGCGTCTTAGGTGAGTTGCGATGAGAAAATTGTAGTAGCTTTGCAGCCTATATTACTAATAATTTTCATAAACATAAGAAAATCGATGTGTAGGAAAAATAAGTGATAAATGTGAGAAGTTGTGTATGAAATTAAAATTTTAATTTTAATTAACTTAATTGTCTGTACTGATCTATCGCTCTGTGGTAGTTGTGTGATGTTCTCTAACAGCAATAATTAAAGTTAATAACATAATTGTGCTAACATGCTGTACTAATCACACCTTTTCACCAGGGTAAAGCAAAACTCTAGTATTGTTTTAGATATTGTCTGATTTCTCACTCACACAAATGGCCCTATATTTTTAGACAGACAAAATATTATTAGACTCACTCACATGTTAATTTTATGAGACATATCTCGTTTATAATCCGACTCATGAAAAAATATTCTTTTTCTATGTCGTTATTTGGGTCAAAATAACATTATTTTGTATCTACTATGTATATCTATATAATTCAAGACCTGTTAACTTAACTTCTGGTTAGAATATCTAGATGAAATTGGCATTTGAGCTTTGATTCTTTGAGGATATTTTACTAACTTAATTTGTTAAAGTTCCTCATTATTAATCCCAAATCTTTCATTCATCTCCATCTTTGGATTGAGTGGCTAGCATCAATACTACAAATTGTGTGACATTGTTTTTAACCAAGTGATTTTTGTGAACGACAATGCCTGGTATAATATTAGCATACAAAACAGCAAGATTGCTTTCATAGACAAAGACAAATTGAAAGAAAGACATCTGTTACAAAAGTTCTTGGTTTTCATAAATTAGTAATTTTAACATTCACGCTATAGAGCTTGTATGACTCAAAGAAACTAAAAGAAGCGAGAAAAAATGACACACTATATATCATATCGTAACTATAAAAGACCAAATGCCAACACAATTATGTAAACTGAACAACAAGACTAATTGCAGACATCTATATATAGAGAGAGAGAAGAGGCAAGGCAAATCGTTCTCGTTAGGAAATGGATGAACCTGAGAAATCTTGAAGAATACTCGAACAACGCTTCGGCGCTTACTACCAGAATACTGGGTTTTTCTTCTTCCGACTAAAGCAGGCCGAGGTTGCACAGTAATGGTTGTGTTGGACATGTGTAAAAAATGAACACTTCCAAATGATGGAGTAAACAATTGCAGAAAAACGGATGAATGGTTGTTTTTTGAAGCCGTAAAAATGGACTGTGACAGTAAAAAGAGTGGGAAAAGAAGTGGTGAAAACGAAGAATAGACGACTCCCTTTCAATATTTATGTGGCAAGTGTAAGACTGTGCGTTAGCACTGGTGGCCGCGGCGGCAGTTCAGGACACCTGCACCAGAAGTAATCGGTCCAATCATGGAGGAAGATTTAGCACCCAAGCTTGAAGCTCTAGCGTAGCTAGCTGAAGCTCCAGCCCCAGATGGAGTAAAATAGGCGCCATTTAACATGAGGTCGCCTTCTGATCTCCAGTTCCAACCCTTCCATTGGCTTTCTGCTGTTTCAACCCTCTTAGTCACCTGATAAAAATCGGAACGTTAACCTTGTTTTAAATAGAGGTATTTATCCTTTGGGGACATTGAAAAAGTCGGAAGTTTTGCAACCTCTTTGGCAAAAGGATTAACTGGCGCAAGATATCTGTTGCCCTGGCTGTTGATTGTTGGGTTAGCACTTCCACCGATAGCATACATCTCCCAATGAGTATAGTCATTGTTCACGACGTGGAAATATCCGTGTCTGCACCTGTGATTACAAAATACAGGTGTAATCAGATTGTGTTTTGAAAAAAAAAATCCAGATTAGTACAAATGGATAAGTAAACATATGTCGGAATCTTAAATTCGACTATGAATTACCTAGGCATTCTTTGGATGAGGCCTTCTCCAAAATGATTATAGGCAATAGTCACTTGCATTTGTTTGTCTCTAACATAAGAATCACTATGACCCAACAGCATAACCTGTATTTAAAGAATCTTAACTTAAACTGCAGCAATGTTTGTAGTAACAAAAAAGCATTTGATAGTTACAGGCAAACCTCGTTGTGATGGGTGAAATAGTTGTTGGAAATGGTAATAGCAGTAGACCCCATGACAGCATCCACAAGGCCATCAGCACAGTTAGAGAGCGAGTTGTGATCGACCCAGATATGACTCGAACCAAATATTGAAATGGCATCTCCATCAGCCATAGTCCTCCAACCATAATGAGAAGGTGAGCTTCTCACCATGGCATTTCCCGTTGGTTTGCAGTCATGGATATGAAGGCCATGGATTATGACATTGGTCACGAATTGGATTGTGAGGCACGCCCCGTTAGCGATGTGGACGTTGACGCCACGGCCATCAATGGTCTTGAAGCTGTTCATGATGAGTTCTTGCTTCAATGTTATGACCATGTCACGTTTGAACACAATCCAGAGAGGCTGATTTTGGATAACAGCGTGGCGTAGGGTGCCAGGCCTGGGGTTAACTGGATCGTCATCTCCAGAATCGGTGACAATGTAGAATCTGCCATCACGGCCGCCAATGGCATTGCGCCCAAAACCAATCCCACAGTCGGCTAGTCTCTTGCGGTTTTTTTGCCAGTTGGGATCGCAACGCCAGCAGTCATCAATAGGATTACCAGTTCCACATGAGAAAAATCCAAGCTTTCGCCTCTCTGTGCTGTTTCTAATGGCCCTATCAATTCCAAGATTTATCAACACAAAATTACAGTCATCACCCTAGTTATTTCATCAAGATTACAGGTCCTAAGTTAGATCCCACAAATTATGGGGCGGGTCGCAACTTTACGTTAAGTCTTTATTGATAATTCGGATTTAATTTCTCAAACATATAGAACACCCCAGCCTCATCATCTCCTGATTTGCTTCTAACTCATGCATTTTTGGACATAGTTGATTATGTGACGCTTCATAATATACAACTGGTGCATTATTTAAGGTTGAATTATGTAAATCACGTATAGATATTATGTACATATATTATGATCCAAATGTAGTCAATCCACTTATAGTCACAACCAAGTGTTCTTACGCTTCTTGTCACTTTTTTGGCATGCACATGACTGTCACACAGTTACGTACACATGACTAGAATCAATTTACTTCTTTACAGAATGTGACAGCAGAAGTAAAGTGATAAGAGTGCGGTAAAAATTTGAAAGCAAAGTGTTAACAGCCATGGACAATTTAGCCCATCTAAAGTCACCCAAACAAAGGTATATATATTACTTATATAATTGTTGATATGTTTATGACTAAATAAATAAAGCAATTAAAGTAGATGCAAACAGGAATCTAACCATACAATGGTTGCATGTGGAGGACATAAAAAATAAAAACCCATTTAAAATAAGACAACCACCGAATCAAGAACGTGAACGAACGACCAAAAATGAGCATGTGAGAAACGGATTTAGGAAAGAGACCCCAATTGACCCATTTGTTACTGTAACAGATGAAATTGTCAAAAATCCAAAAAAACAAAAACAAATTATTTGTTATTAACATAGACCACACGTCAGTTGCGTAGGTCTGCTCGAAATAAAACACGGTGTCGGTGGCATTCAATTAAGAGGACCACAAGTGAAATGACAGTTAATAAAGAAAAATTTTAATCCTCAAAATACGAAGCCGTCCCTCTTCTAATTTCTTGGCACGACGCAACGACAGTACTGAGTGCTCAAAGGACAATAATGAGGCTAGAAATTTGCCGTTAAAATTCTCTAAATAAAAAATAGTTGCATGCTTTTGATAGGAAGTATTTACGTGTCCATGAGAAAAATCGAGCTGCACCACCTTGAGCTAGGAAAAGCCAATTTTCAAGTTTTACAAAACACGGAATTTTAAGGTAAAATGTCATAAAAGATCACCTACATTTCAACCATCCTTGCAACCTCTTCTGGGTCATCCACCTCATGTTCATTCAGCGCATCCTCATCAATTTTTACCAGTCTGAACAACAAACAAAAACCAGTCAATATTTATTACATTCACATGTAAGTTTATTTTTTTTCTAAATTCTGCTGTTGTGTATACATGCATTACATTCACATGACTTTCAAATTTCAAGAATTTAAATCCTATTCAGCAATCCCAGATTTTGACCAAGAATTTACTATTAAAGCCAGACCAAAGTAACCTCATCTCGTTTACAGAGAACCCATTTGAGGTAAAATTTAACCAAAATTACCAAGAGTAACAATAAATGAAGGAAGATGCCGTAGTAATTATTTCACATGGGTTGTTCAGTTGCCACCGACACACAACACCGTCATTCACATTACCATTCTTCATCTAATTCTCTCTCTCTCTCTCTCACACACACACGCACACACATATATATATATATATATAATATATTTATGTGAGACGAATCACAACTGTAGAATGTGATTTCAAAAGTAAATACATACTGAATCCAACATCGTTAGAAAATAACCAACTAATAATAACTGCTTTTTTGGGTGGTGTAAATTGGAATGTGTGACTGAAAATACCAATTTAACCTTGGAAAAAGCTTCACCATGCAATAAGTGATCACGGTTAAGAAAAAATCGAGGGTAATTTCGGGACGATAAAAAAAAGGGCGTGGTGGGTGGTTCCGTTTCTGTTCAAGCAGAGGAATCCGAGGAGAATAGGGTAAAACAGAATAAATTAAACGGTTGAGATGTGATACGAATAAGGGATGAATCTAAACGGTTGAGATTCATTCGTTACTGAACACGAACAAAGAAATTGGGTAGACAATGAGGAGATCCGACGGAGGAGGTTTGATGTGTACGAAAGAGGGAAAGTAGACGGCTGAGATTCGATTTAAATGCAATGTGAGATTAGGTGACACCGAGTTGACTCGGTAATAAAGAGTTTCCTCTCACCTTTCCTCCACTGTAGAGTTTGAAGAGCTCGGCAGCTGCTCTTTCTTCACAGCGCTGCAGAACATGAAAATCAAATTAACAATAATGTAATTTTTGAACGGAAAATGCATGTAATTCTCAAAAAAATCAAATGGGAGAAGAAAATGCAGAAGTACAGAACCCACATTCTGACAAATAAAACAAACAAGCCGAAATAATCTGAGAATGGGAGACATTCAACTGAAAACCAAGGTGTTTTTCAAAATGCAGAGGAAATCACAAAAACCGCCGATCTTTTTCGATAAAATCCAGCAAAAACCAAATGCGCGATCTTTCAAGACGACACCGAACATGAAAAAACACGCAGCATTTCGAAAACTTTAAGAATCTGAAGAAGAAAAACCTGAGATGAAGAGTTCCATCTTTCTGAACGGTGGCCACAACTCCAACTAGAACCACGAGCAGCAGCAGACCTAACAGAGAAATCCATTTCTTCGAATTCCTCATTGCCATAGACGACACCGGCTTTCTTTCCTCCTCCCCCACGAATCTGCGAAAATGGAGCGAACAATTCGGAAGAGAAATGGAGACAAGCAAAGCAGAGCATGAAGCACTACTCCCAATGTAACGGCTTTGCTCGTTTTATAGACTGTGAACATGTGACATGTAATTTATGTTACATCCAAAATATATTTTTCTTAATAATATTATATTATATAAATCTCTTATATATTATATAAAAGTTGATATATATGTTATTCCGATTAATATTTGACTATATTATAAATGAAAATACTTAAAATAATCCAAATGTCACTATTCACAACATTTGGTTTCATGTACATCTTTATAGTTAATACAAAATTAACTCATAATTGTAATATTACCTTAATTGATAATGTGAATCTAACCAATTACAATAAAATTGAAAAAAATGGGACAGCATTTTAGAAAGTAACATGTGTAACGCCGTACGGTACCATCCAAGAGGAAAGGAACATGATTCAAGCAAGTAGTAGAATCAACGGACTTGGATTACCAATCGAATGGAATTTTTTGTTATTAAAATATTAGTGCAATTGAGCGGATAATACTACCCACTTTTTTTTTGGGATTTTGGATTATATTTTGGACTCGGATATATAATTTAGAGGGACATTTCGACATGTGGTGAAAACATCTGTTAAGGTGGAAAAAAAATGTTTAATGTCAGAAATTGTTTGGACGGTTTGGTTTGTAGATTAAATGTACGTTAAACAATTAATGATCTCAATTGTTGGATCATGTAATATGTACGAGTCGCGTTAGAAAGTCATGTTTGGATTGCCAACATAAAAAGAAAATTATATTCAACATTAAAAAAATTAATAATTATTTAATTTATAAACATCAAGATTCACTTTTCATCATTTCCCAAACAGTGATATTTAAACCCAAAGATAAATTTATCTTTTTGGGCCATTTGGGTAGGGAAGAGTTGTCCGGGTGTTTCGGCGCGGTTCATTGAAGAGAGAAACCCAGGCTGGACTTGTGCATGCTTGATTAGTAAAAACGGGAATGGGATTAGCTTAAATTGTTGCATCAATTAAGAACTTTCTAGAGTCTTGTTTAAGATATATATAGTCATGTTTTCCTACTATTTGGATTTTATTTGTTTAATAGCAGATATTCATATCCTGATATTACATCCCTTGATCGATTATTATTGCTATATATGAGATCAACAAGAAAAAGATGTGCGATGAAGCACAGATGTGTATCATGTACCCGGATTTACATATGATAATGTTTATCTATTACAAAAAACAAATCATTTGCGGATATTATCAGGAGGGTCTTGAAGTCTAAAAGATTTTTAGACATGATATGTAAAATAATTTTAGTATATGTACCATTATCATGAAACGTAGGAGTTGGAGGCTTTGTATGTTACATGCGCGTACATGATTTACTTATGCTTAGTTTCGAATCCAAAATTATGAGAAATTTCATTATTGGAATTCATTTTCCCAGCAGCATTATTTAGGACGATGAATACACATGTAACGAGCCCAATATAGAGTTATTCCATGCGTTTTTTCCCAATTAATTAAAATATTCAGATAATTTTTTTAAAAAAAAAGACCCAAAAATTTCATTACGCGATAAATTTGCGACGCAAACCGGAAATACAGTTTCATTATTTATTTACCGAACTCTCTTTTTGGAATATTATTATTTACCCAGCATTTTTAGCCTAGCAAGTGTTGCACATTTGGGGGCATTATTATGTTCTCCGAGTGGCTCCCATCATAACCACATCACGCTTGTCAAACACAAAAGAACAGTGTTCCCAACATTTTTAATCAATATATATATATATATATATATATATATATATATATATATATATATATATATATATATATATATATATATTGAAAACTTTTATTTGAGTGGTTAGATACCTTAATTTATGTTTTAATTCGTAGATTTTACATTTTTATGTTGTTCTTATTAGAAACACACCTCAAACGAATAGTATCGTATGATTAACAAGAGAGAATCATTGTTGTCAGAAAACACGATAATCTAAATTGTGTTCTAGAAAGAAAAAAGTTTACATACTCGTTCCCCGGGGGTTTTTTTTTTTTTTTCACAAAAAAACATGTATCCCTCTATTCATTTATCGACTAACGTCGCGTTAAAAAAAGTGTCCACTTGACACGAATTTTGAAAATGTATATTCACGAAACGCTTAAAAAATTTACATGTCATATACAAACCAGAGAAAAAATTTTGGAGAAAAATTGTTAGTTGTTTTGTGATCATTCTTTATTATTATTATTGTTTTTAATGAAAATTGAATTTTATAAGATGGCAAAAAGTTCATGACACAAATACGATGTGCATGCTCATGAGATAATAACGTCAAACGCTGAAATTTTAACATACAAAATGATCAAAAATAAAACAGACACTAAGGTATATGCGTCAGGTATACAACAGAAGGTGTGAATATGTTGGAAGATCCCTACAAGGGTTATAGTTGATCTTACAATGTAAATTAATTATTAAAATATAATATATATATATATATATATATATATATATATATATATATATATATATATAAATTTATCAAGCCTTTAATTATTAATTTATCTTGAACAACAAGCAATGGGACATGTTGATATGGGAAGTTAGAGGGGTATGGTTTGCAAGATTGCTTTTATTTTATTAATTAACTTTTCACTCAATTTAATTAGCTTCTTTTTTTTTACATAATTAAAAGTGAAAGGTAGATTTTGTAGGGCATATTTATCACTCGAAATTTTGGCGGGTCTATGTTAACCCGCCCATTAACCTTTTTTATTTCCGTTTTTCTTAAAAAGAAGAAGAAAAAAAATAAAAGAAAAAAAGAAGTGAAGTCGAGTCGATGGGGTGGGTAAACCTTTCTGTAAATTTGACAGTGCGCTGTTTGAGCCTTTGTACTTAAATTTAAAAAAAAGTATAATTAATTTCCAAGTTTAAGTTTTAATGGGCACATAATTTAAAAAATTATTATATACATTAATTATACACATACGCTTATTAATCGCAAATCTTGAAGGCAAAAATTTGTGTGAGACGGTTTCACGAGTCATATTTGTGAGACGGATCTCTTATTTGGGTCATCCATGAAAAAGTATTACTTTTTATGCTAAGAGTATTACTTTTTATTGTGAATATGGGTAGGATTGATCCGTCTCACATATTAAGATTTGTGAGACGGTCTCACATGAGACTCACTCATTCTTGAATTACCACGACCCTCGAGTAGAAATGGTAATACTCCGGCCCATGCTTTAGGGAAGAACCAGACCAAGGCTCACAGATCTTTATTCGTGAGACAGATCAGCTATATCCATATTTAAAATAAAAACTAATATTTTGACATAAAAAATATTATTTTTTTCATGAGTGACTTAAACAGAATATTTTTATCACAAAATTGGTAGATTTTGTGATAAATAATTACCATGCATTGAGCCGTTAATAAAATGACAATATTAATAATTCAAGTCTCTGAATGAAGTAGACGTCACGTAACGGCCACTTAACGGAACCAAAAACAGCTCGGTCGAAGGAGTGAAACACACACAATGAACAAGGGGAGAAAACAAAATAACAAATGTCGACCAAGACAATAATCAATGGGAAGAAAGAAGAAATAGAAATTGGTATTTAAAGAACCATAGCAATTTATTTTAGGCAAAAATTTGTGTGAGACGGTCTCACGATTCGTAATTTGTGAGACGTATATGTTATTTGGATTATCCATGAAAAAAATTCTACTTTTTATTGTGAATACCGGTATGGTTGACCCGTCTCACGGATAAAGATTCGTGAGACCGTCTCACAAAAAATCTGCTTTTTATTTTATCTCAAAACCTCATTTTATTACTTGTCATATTAAAAAAATTTCAAAATGCATTAATTTTTTTCCCAAAATACCCTCTTTTAATTAAATAGATATATATTTAATAAAATATTCACATACATTTTACGTCTCTTCATTTAATTTAGTTATATATAACATAATAGTGATTTTAATACACTCATAGTAATATTACATTACTATTTGAAAAAATAATTTATAAAGAAACTTAATTTCATGGTCGATTTTTTTTTATAATTATTGGAATTTATCTTTGGTTTTTTTCTATAATCAATTCCTGGTTATAATACGTATGTTGTTGATTTGAATCGAGTATGTCATGCATGTGAGCGAAAACGGCACATTTAAATTGGTGTAATAATTAAATAATAAAAATAAATATATATTTAATTGATTTATGCATTAAAAAATTTGGAATAAATTAATATGTAAAAATTACAACTAATTTTTTTTTATTTTCACTTTATTTTTATGAATAAATTTGATACATATTTTATGGAGTAACACATGACAAAATGAAGTGTAAATATCATCTCCCATAAAAATAACACATTTGAACCATTTTTGATATATTGTTATTATAAATATTATAGAATGGGTTTTTTCATGATAAAATATAAATTGTTAAACTTTATTCGATATGGAATTTTGCGATAGGTTTTTAGTACTTAAATTTGCCTTTAATTTATATATATTCACTCGTGACTTGTAATAGGTTTTTATTCAAAAAAAATATCAAATCATCGTGCAACCCAACAGCTGTCGGTGCAACATCTAGCCCCAATAATAAATTGGTTCAAATTTGTCATTTTCCTCGCCAAATTTGTGGCAATATCAAACTTAAAAATGGTATTGCTACCTTACGCTTAAATAGATAGGCCTACGAAGAAAATCTGGAAAATGTTATTTATAAGGTATAGATTTATGTATAAGTTGAATCAAGAAATAGAATTAAACCTATCGATAAATTACATAAACCTCTTTCAGTAGAGAGAATGCGTGAGCTCGATTCCATGTTAAAACAAAAGCCCTCGCTCCATTGTAAAATTAACCTTGTAATGTACTCTTAACTGGCTAATAGATAATTTATTATGAGTGTGTCTCATGTGAGACCATCTCACTGATCATAATCTGTGAGACGGTCAACCCTACCCATATTCACAATAAAAAATAATACTCTTAGCATAAAAAGTAATATTTTTTCATGGGTGACCCAAATAAGGGATCCGTCTCACAAATATGATCCGTGAGACCGTCTCACACAAGTTTTTGTCATTTATTATAAATAATTAAAATGAACCAAGAGTAACACCACAATTTATTAAATTTAAATGTCATTCAACAACCCATCTGTGACATCACTTTCTTAGTTAGAATTAGTTAGCTTTTCTAACTAACAACTAGACGTATACGAATAGCTCGTTCATGAAAGAAACATTTGACATAAATTATCTACTTTGTTGAAATTGAGATGAAAATATATGTATGTATGTATGTATGTATGTATGTATGTATTGGTTCCGTTAAGTGGCCGTTACTGCAAATCTGCCTCACATGCGTGAAATTTTTTTTCCTTGTCATTTTGCTAACGGCGTACCATTCATCAATTCATAATGTTATTGTTTTGTTTTATCGATGCATAAATTACGTAAATTCCAGGTATCAAACAAATTTGCAATTGTTTGTTTTTTTTTCCATTTACTTACATAATAAGGGATGAAATAAAAATCAGGTACCAGTAGTAAACCTTTATTGAATTAGAATGTAAAAGATATTAAAAATGTTTGCTCGTAAAGAATTAATTCGCAACCGTTACTCTTTGTACAAATGTATAGATTGGATAGATTTTCAAACTTAATGTAATAACATACAAATCATACTAGAAAAATTATGTATGACAGATTCGACTGAGAAAATAATTACGATTTATGTTGTTTATGCTTGCTTGGTTCAACTTAGGCTGTGAAAGACATGATGTTTGTTTAATGAAAAAGTTAAATTGATGTACAAAATTATTCATGAATTTTGAGATTTTTAAATGTAGAAAGGTACTTTCATACCCCATACTTATTAAATTTTACCAACTCCAATTCATGGCCATATATTTTCCATATCTATCATCACTATCAATATCTTTTGTGTGAAACTGAAATTTATTTTGTTTTTCTCTTATTTCCTTCGAGGGAATTTGAGCCGGTCAATGTTATTCACCACTTGCTGCTCGACAATATGAAAATATATTTAATTTTTTAAAAATACAATTTACATATACATAATATAAATCGTATTTTCATGTGTATTACGAAATTTCAATTTTTTAAATCATCATTTCCTCTTTTAATTAAATATCAATTATCTTCGAAACGGACATTTGGTAAATCTACAATCTACAAGGTCTCTTCTCCAGGGCCGGAGACTGGAGACACATGATTGTTTACTCGGATGATCCAATTTTTTTTTAAGAAAATATAAATGTAAATTTTGTATAATTTTAGAATAATATGATATTAGCCCGGGTAGATCAATTTAAAATATTAAAAGACTTTAGAGTTTAAAATTTCAGCTCGGATAGAGCCATATTTCTGGCTCCGCGATTGTATCTCACTTAATGTAACATGTAAATGACACTTACAAAACTGGAGATCAAGAATCAATGGACAAAGGTTATATGTAAAATCACTTGATTTTTTTTTTAAAAAAAGTTTGTCTAAAATCCAAATTATGAAAGCTTAATTGAGTCATAATTCGATGTGATATTAAATGGAACCCATTTGATGGTGATGGCTCAACTTAGCAATTTGTTGTTTTTTTAAAAATGTCATTTTGACTTCACTGCAGTGTCCCCTGCCATAAAAAATGAACCACATGTAATTGAATTCCAACCATAATTCCACGTCTGTTTTACGAAAAATTGCATTTTTTAAATCTGGAATTTTGTTTCTTTGCTATTCGATCATTTAAAATAAAAAAAAAAACATTTTTAAGGCACTATGTACGTGTGGTCTATTCAATTTCCATGAACAAAATTAATGTGTAATGTGATGCCTTGTACAAGATTGGCCCACTTATTTGTCACGTAAATAAATAATTCAAGGCAAATTTTATATATTGACATAATACTTGTGTACATATATTAAGATCACTCGAGAGGAGGCAATCACAAAAATATAAAATAAATGCTCAACATTGGTGAATTTATTTTATGAATTAATTTTAAAATATTTGTTTGTTGAAAATTGTTTATTATTTTCAGGTGGAAAAATTATATTGTTAGGTTAGGTTCCTATCTATATATCTAACCTTCCAATTAGAGGCCGAAAACTGCGCACAGAAAAAGTCCACACGCCGCTCAATAACCTCAACATTATAATTTTGACCTTTGTCTTTTCTTTTTCTACGTTCGCTCGAGTTGTTTCAATATATTTTCCAATTGATTCTTTCCTATATTCATATTCAAATTACACGTATTTATTATACATGCCATTCATTTACATGTAAAAATATTGTAATCTAATTAATAATTTTTTAAATAAAAAAATAAAACCCATTTTTTTTGCGTTGGTTTTTCATTTTCTTGATTCGGTTATCAGGTGCTTTAATGATGAATAATTCATCGCTCGCGGAGTGATTGACGCACAACTACTTTTTACATATTCCAATTTGCCAGCCTAACCATTTTTTCGGGTTAGTGGTTGGTGGTTTGGTTTTATAAAAGCAAATAAAAAACTTGTGAGACGATCTCACGTGTCGTATTTTGTGCGACGCATCTCTTATTTGGGTTATCCATCAAATTAAAAAACATTATTTTATATGTTAAGATTATTACTTTTTATTGTGAATATCGGTAGGATTGACCTTTCTCATAGATAAAGATTCGTTAGACCGTCTCACAAGAGATCTATTCTAAAAGAAAATGTTATATATAAAAAATGAATTTAAGGGATGCGATTTCACATAAACTTGATACAGGGATGATCCAATCAAGTTTTTTTTTTCAAAAAAAAAAAAACAAATAAAGGGAATAAATTATTTTACATCAAGATTAAAATTTAATATATCCCCGATCATTGAAAGGAAACATGACAAGTGATTAGGAATATTTAGCACATGGTGATAATGCCAAGTGAATATAATTTAAGGTATGATTAGGGTACGTCTAAGATATATTATCCATTGCCTGCCCATTTTTTAAAAGTATCCATGTGTCTATTTAAATTATAATATTTATGTTTTTAGATTAGATTTGATCATGTGACTGTTCCTCCTTTATTCGGAAAATAATTATATAAGAATTTCTCATATGATACTGTTACCGTTTGATACGTTGGAGGTTTTTATTTTATACATTTGGGTTAGTGGTAAGTTTTTGATACAAAAAAGAAAACCGTTAGTGCAATTCTATTTTCGACAGGGAATAGAAATGCATACCTTTGAACTATTTAATTTGTAGGTTGTTGTCACATCTCGAGTGTCTTCTTCACTCTTTAATATTTCACAACTGTAACATTATTCCTAATTTTGTACGTTCGAACTAATTTACGAAGACTTTTTTTTTTTTTTTTGGGGGGGGGGGGGGGGGGGGGGAAGTGTTTGGTTTAACAAACGAGGCATTAAATCTAGAAAGCTAAAAGGCAACCACCGGTAATACAGTTGAGACCAAAACATCATTTCATTGTGATTTCAGTACTATCTTTCCCCCCCACTGGCTTCTCTTCCAATAGAATTTTTTTATAAAAAAAAAAATTCCGAGAAATCAACATCTAAAATGTAAATATAAGGCCCATACGATTGTTGTATCATATTGTCCCTATAAAGAGATCGTGCAATGGGCCTATTTTTCGATTTAAGCCCAAAGTGATCTGTTACTTTGGGCCTTAAATTTGGGGAGATATAGTTAGAAAGCCCAGCCATGCTAAACTGGACCCAAGAAGGCAGATATTTTATCCGTAAAAAATTAAATACTGTGGATTCAAGTTGGTATAAATTCGCAAAAGCACATCTACATTTATAAAATTGATATTCCCTATATTTTTTAGGCTTCGGATATGTGTTCGAGTCACAAATTTTGTTTCCAAAATATGGAAGTAGTAAATGTTCATAATAGGCAGGATTAGGTTCGATTAATGAAAAATCAAGCGCTTCGAAATTAACTTGGAAATTTGATTTGTTTTTTTTAAGTGCTCTTGATTACATCAAGTAGCCTGCATATTGCAAATTCTTGGTCCCAAAAATGAATATTACGGACGGTATATTAATTTCCATTGCTAGCCAACATGTTTTTTTGTAGTGATTTATAAATATTGGTAAATATACGAATGTTTACAAGTAATATTACAGAAACTTAAAACGTAACTCATTTGCACGTATACTCCCGAGTTCATGCATATTCTGTTTAAATTCAACAAATTATGTCCCTTCGTTACTTATAGAATTGTCAAGTTGCGTTGAGTTTTCTAGATGGTGAGATTTCAACTCTTTTTGGAGCCGACCAAACAGGTTCAGAATATGATTTATTTTTTTTATAAAATTGTATTTTGACACTGACATGCCAAATATTTTATGATTTTTTATATAAAACCAAAACACTCCGTGAGACAAACTACTGTTATATTTTAGTTTTAGTGAGTCTCACGTACCGTCTCGCGGATCTTGAACTGTGAGACGGGTCAACCCTACCCATATCCACAATAAAAATTAATATTCTTAGCATAAAAAATAATATTTTTTTATGGATGATCCAAATAAGAAATCCGTCTCACAAATACGACCCGTGTGACCGTCTCACGCAAGTTTTTGCCTTTTAGTTTTCATAGTTATAATAATCTTATATATAAAAAAATGTATGCCACGTGTCCTTATAATTGATAAATAACATAAAATAATTAACACAAATTTGTTTTCGATTTTAAAAATAAAATTTTATTTAGAAAGTCATATAAAATATCGAGTTATTTGAGATTTTAAATAAGTAAATAATTATGAAATTAAATATTATCTCCTATAATATTAGAAATTTAAAAATGTAATAAACTCAATAAAGAAAAAGAAACTGGCAATAATAATAATAATTCGTGTAATTTTTTCGCCCAAACAAATAAAAGAAAAAAAAAATATCATCAATGGACAAGTATCAACTATCCAGAGAAGGAGAACCCAACCCGTTCGCATTTCCACGCCAGCCACGGATTCTTAGCGAACTCCTTCTCCATTGTCTCCCTTCACCTCAAATCCTGTGAAAATCTGCAGAAAAGGGGATAAAAGATCGCCCACGGATTTGTTCGATGAAAATCCCTGACCAGACGATGCAGTACAAGAATCTTGGCAAATCGGGCCTGAAGGTTTCCCAGCTCGCATACGGCGCTTGGGTCACATTCGGGAATCAACTCGATGTAAAGGAAGCTAAAAATATACTCCAATGCTGCCGCGATCATGGGGTGAATTTTTTCGACAACGCCGAGGTTTATGCAAACGGCCGCGCCGAAGAGATCATGGGTCAGGCTATTAAGGAGCTTGGATGGAAGCGATCCGACCTCGTTATATCTACCAAGATTTTCTGGGGTGGGCCCGGACCGAATGACAAGGGCTTGTCCAGGAAACATATAGTAGAGGGGACTAGGAACAGTTTGAAGAGACTGGATATGGAGTATGTTGATGTACTTTATTGCCATCGGCCCGATATCGGGACGCCCATTGAGGAGACTGTCAGAGCCATGAATCATGTGATTGACAAGGGGTGGGCGTATTATTGGGGAACTAGCGAATGGTCCGCTCAGCAGATTACTGAGGCTTGGGGCGTGGCTGAGCGGCTGGATCTTGTGGGTCCTATTGTTGAGCAGCCGGAGTATAATCTTTTATCCAGGCATAAGGTAAAAACAAATGGAGTGGTTTTACTGTTTGTCAGTCTTTGTTTTTTTGTTTTGTTGGGATTTTTTGGTAGTTTTAGATAGGAAAGTTTCGAGCTTTAATAATTTGTTTCGTTTTTTCTCCTTTAGAGAAATTTGTTTGTATATTATCTCCGTTGTGGTTGTAGGAATTATAAGTTTTCTCCTTGAGTGATCTTGGCGGACCTAAAGCTTTAATGAAAAGTGTTTGCCGTTTGGAGCCTGCTGGCTTATGAAGCAAATAGCACTCTTTTACGAACAATTATTATCAGGACAATCTTTTAGTATACTCGTTATTCACTCATTTAATCACAAGCTTCATGTGTGTGTTAGATCACTTCGATGATAGTTTTCCGTAATAGTCGACTACCGTGGATAAGACTTCTCTCATGATTGCATAATTGGATGTCTCTGTTAGGAATACATTTTGGTTGACTCAGATTCTCTAGAGGAGTTTTTACCGTGATAAGACTGTAGTGGAGGCTTGGAAGGATTTATGCAGAAGATTTATGTTCTGGTCGCTTCTTTGATGTATTTACTCATTTTTCTTGTGTTAAATATGATTTCCTAATTCATTTAACTGCTCTAGGTCGAGTCTGAGTATCTACCTTTGTACGCTAACTATGGTATTGGTCTTACCACATGGAGCCCACTTGCATCCGGAGTTCTGACCGGAAAGTATAGCTCTGGAAACATTCCACCTGATAGTAGGTTCGCCCTGGACAATTATAAGGTGAGAAAACGAAATAGAACTTCCAGTTCTGAGTATTGATCAAATTTTGTTTTTCCTTAGGTGTATATGTTTCGTTGATCCTTGCGATGTCCTGGCTTTTCTTGTAAAATCCTGCAGTTTCTACTTCTAATAATTTGGTAGTCATGTGCCAGTAGTAATAAACTTAATCAATTTTGATTTTATGAACTTTAATTCACCCCTCTGCTTTGAGGAGTTCAAAATCTCACGTATATTTGTTCAGTATCGTCTTTCAGGTTCATTACAGAGGCAATGGATGCATCATCGTGCATTTTTTCTTGCTTTTGTCTTGTGTTCTATGCACCATCCCTAATGGTAAGATTGTTTTCTGCAGAATCTTGCCAGCAGATCATTGGTAGATGATGTTCTGAGAAAAGTGAATGGGTTGAAGCCCATTGCAGATGAACTAGGTGTACCTTTATCTCAACTTGCAATCGCTTGGTGTGCTTCAAATCCTAACGTCTCTTCTGTCATCACCGGTGCCACCAAAGAGGCTCAGGTCAGCTTAATGTCATACTATTTTTGTTATGTGTAAAAGTGATTTACTAGCTTCTCGAGAAAATGCCAACCCTGTACCTCTAAGCAAGGATTTTAGCATTTTTAGATGGGGAAATTTTTTATTTTAGTCTTGCTAGGCGATTAATTTCAGCACTTCTTACCATAATAAATATTCTTGTTGATTTCGTAATATTTACAGGAATTAAATTAGCATCGATTGTCGTCATATCTACTTGCTCGAAATCATTAAGTTGGAGAACTAATTTATTTTTGTACATGTAAAATCAAATGTCGTTTATATTTCTTACGATAATCTCTTACCAATTCAGATTCAAGAGAACATGAAGGCTATAAATGCCATACCTTTGCTCACACCAGCGGTAATGGAGAAGATCGAGGCTGTTGTTCAAACCAAGCCTAAGCGCCCAGATTCATACCGGTAGACGCTATGCACACGCCAAATCTTTCATATTTATTTACGCCGTTCGCTCTTTATCATCTCTCATCTCTGTGGACAGAATATATTTTCTGGTTGTGTTTCTTCTGTGTTTATTGTGCAGCACAGTTTTTCGAAGTAAAATGTTAGATGTTTTAGTTTAACATATTGACACTCGATGAGTTCATGAATAGCCTCAAATGCACAAGATTTTCGTGGATGAGCGGTAATTTCGGAATTTTTCATGGTGTATCAAGGGCTCGAGCTCGATGGAGCAGTGATCATAGAGCTTGAAATTAATTGGGATGGATTCTAATAACCATTTTAATCATCTCTGAGTTAAACACTCTAAATTAACTTGGCAATATGGGAGTGCAGTAATATATAGTGAACATATTTTATTACATAGAAAACAATCGTGCATCAATACGTCATTTTATAAATTTCAAAATTACAAGATTTTGGGTAAACGAACAGTAGATAACAAAAGCCATTTTATGACTTCATTTCTACATGAAATACCAGTTTCAAAGTTCAAATAACATTATCTATCCATCATTTTCTCAAGAAAAAAGAAATTGACATGGCCATAAAAATTCTTATAATATTATTTTTGACATTATTTGACTCGTGAGATTGGACGATGAAATATGTATGATTTATAATTCTGATTATCTGTAAAATTTGAAACAAATTATGTACAAAACGAAAAATATATGTTCAATTAATGTATCGTTATAACACCAAATAAAATATAAATTATACAGGATGGATCTAAATATGCGAACAATGGATTATAATTCTTTAGAAACTTTAAAATGGGTCAAATGATTAATGTAGTATTTTGGTAATAACGGTAGTGCATAATACTATATTATAAACTTAAAAGCATGGGGTCTTTTTTTGGTTTCGTAAAGTAGTTTTTCAGTTAAAAGCCGCGACAATGGCGCGTTATTCTGTATTGTTAATTTTCACTATCTTTTATTTATTTGCAGAAATGTATAGTTTTTGGTTCTTTCCTCCGAAATCAATGCAATGCTCCCTTCTCTCTCGATCGATCTTTGCTCACAACCGAACACCATACCCAAAGTCTTGTTTTCTCCTGATTTTAGCCAAAAGGGCACCTGGAAAAGGACAAGAAATTGGTATTTCCGAAGACAGGTAAACTTTTGTGTTGAGCCTCTTGTTTCGAGATTTTTATTACAAATTTTGACCACCCTTTCTGTTATTTGTTGATTTAATGGTGGGAGCAGGGGAAAGAAAAGAGGTTCTGTCAAGAAATGAGATGACAGAAACTAGATAATCTTTCCATCAATTCTTAATCTTGAGATATTTTTTCGGAGTAAACAAATTTTGGATTGGGTTGTTTCGCAGGATATTTTCTTTTGTAAATGCTTTTATCTAACATTTTCATTAATGTTTACTCGTTGAAACAGCTTACTTTTGGAGACTTTTGTTTGATGAGTGATGGGAGCTTATGAGTTCGCGACAATATATTTTGAATGAATATTCGAAGAACTTGGTTAAGAGGAAGTTTGATCGTATGAGAAGCTTTGGATTGCTAGTTGTTTTCCATGTGACGCTGGGAAATATCCAAGATGCACGGATATGAATGGAGACTAGGTAAAGGGATCGATGAGTTGGAAATACTAAAAATTGCTTCAGCCAAGTGAAATTCATCAGTGATTGATAAAATGAAGAGCGGATTTTATAATGATAACGGCCGAAACACAGGTGCTGATTCAGTCAATGCCGTTCCAAGTGAATATCAGCCGTTCAGACCGGTGAAGAATTTTCACCGGAGTTATTAAGGGATTGTCTTATGTCTGGAAGAAATCCTTTTGTGAATGAGGTAGATTGTAATACGAAGAATAAGCAATGTTCGGATGTTGTCCAGAATCACCACCATCCTGCATGTGAGGATCTAACAGATCATCCTGGATCAAGGATCCCAGATGGTTCGTTCTCGGGAAAAATGAAATTTCTGTGCAGCTTTGGTGGAAGAATATTTCCGAGACCAAATGATGGGAAACTTAGATATGTCGGTGGAGAGACAAGGATTATATCCATTCGGAAATACATAACTTATGTCGAGCTTATGAGAAAAACCAGTGGAATCTGCAATCAAGCTCACACAATTAAGTACCAGCTTCCTGGTGAAGACTTGGATGCACTTATATCCGTGTCTTCGGATGAGGATCTTCAACATATGATAGAAGAGTGCCATGATTTAGAGAGAAGTTCTCAAAGACTCAGAATATTTCTTGTTTCTTCCAGTGATAGTGAAAGCTCATGTTCTTTGGAATCGAAGACTACACAGCAAGGTGATGTCGATCAGTATGTTGTTGCGGTAAATGGCATGTTTGATCCAAGCCATCAAAGGAGCTCAAGTCGGGAGAGTTTGTCGAGCCAGAGGGGAAATAATATGGATGGAAGTCCTACAATTCAGAGGGACTTCCCATCATCACATCATCTTGCAGAGAAAAGGAGCGAAGGAAGCTCCACAAATCTGAAATTTACTCCTTCAAGTCCTGTTTCCCAATTTCTTAACGCATCTTATATTCCATCTCCTCCTCTGTCTCCCGTTCAGTTTAAAGAGCCAAAGAATTCTTACATAAAACGTTATGAAGATGCTTTGTATAGTGATGGCTGTGAATATGCTCATCCGTATGTGATGGATGCCCCAGGTTTCGACCACCCTTCATGTGCTGATGTCGCAGGTTATCGTGTACCAGTGATAGGTAGTCCTACAATGGGCTCTCACCTTCGGAAGTCGAGTAAAGAAATTGAGAATCTTCCATCATATGATCCAAGTAACTTTAATAGGAGAGGCCTGAAAACTACTGTGCCACAGTATGAAGAGAGGTCTTATGTCTCTTCAGAAGTTTCCAGCTCATATCAGCCAACGGTAGCAGTGCAACAACGACATCGGATGGCAGATGAGAATTATCATGTTTTCTATAATAAGGATTCTCTCTTCCTCAAAAACGCAAATGATAACGAGGATAATATTGAACGGGTTTTAGATGCAAAAGTTTCGGTAGAGAACAAAGACACTTCTTTTGATCGAGATATAAAACAAAAAGACTCTTCAGATGCCAAATTTGTGGACCACGAACATAATTTGCGAAAAATAGCATGTCTCCCCGATTCAAATCCTCGCTCACATCTCCCTATCCTACAAATGCATGGGCCTGAGAATCCTGCTTCGTCGTCTAACTTTTCGGAAAATCAATCAGAAATCCATTCTCAACCATTACAGAATCCTCACAAAATCGGTATACCAGAAATTCCAGTTATGGTTGAAGATGTTATGGATCATGCCCCACTGGATGCCCCGTCCTCCTCTAAGGAAATCCATCACATACAAGACGAGCCGAGTGATGAGATTGAATCACCTGGACAAGAAACGGAAGCTGGAAGTGTCATCCTTGAATCCGACTATGATGTATAATATTAGTTTCTTAGTTCTCATATTTTCTAGGTAACGTGCAAGAATCAGTTTTATCGGTTTACTCGTGCATTTTCTCGTAGGTTGGTAGTGCTGACGAATATAATAAGGACGAATCTATAAGTGATGCTGCAATAATGGAAATGGAAGCTGGCATATATGGTTTGCAGGTTCACGCCTAAACTTATTTTATGGTTGTAATTTAAGCTACTTTCCATTTAATCAATTTAGTTGCACTTCCACTCATGAATATGATTCATTACCATAATTTTGAATGAATTTTGCTTGATGATGCAGATAATTAAAAATGCTGATCTTGAAGACCTACAAGAGTTGGGATCTGGTACGTTTGGAACTGTTTATCATGGAAAGTGGAGGGGAACAGATGTTGCCATCAAGAGAATAAAAAAGAGTTGTTTTGCTGGGAGATTGTCTGAACAAGAAAAACTGGTTTGTCCCCATTTAAACATAGTAAACTGTAATTTTTTTACTTGTCATTTGACATGAAAAATGCACACCAGAATCCTATCTAAATTATCGTTTCCACCTTTTCACAGACTAAAGATTTTTGGAGGGAGGCTCAAATCCTTTCCAAACTTCACCATCCGAATGTAGTAGCGTTCTATGGGGTCGTTCCCGATGGACCTGAAACCACATTAGCTACCGTAACCGAGTACATGGCTAATGGATCGTTAAGGCGCGTCCTCTTAAAGAAAGATAAGTGAGTGTTTTTCTGGATTCTTTTCCTGGCTACACTATAGAACTTTGTATTCCCGAGAATTGTTCTTTGAGAGTTTGATTTCTACTGATAGGGGACTTGATCGGCGTAAAAAAGTGATAATTGCATTGGATGCTGCCTTTGGCATGGAGTACTTGCATCTGAAAAACATCGTTCATTTTGATTTAAAATGTGATAATTTGCTGGTAAATTTAGGAGATCCACACCGACCTGTGTGCAAAGTGAGTCCTTGATCTATGTGTAAACTTATATACTTTAAAACTCATTCTTGTGAAGAAATGAAGCTCAGATAGAGACTATTTGATTATTAGGTTGGCGATTTTGGACTATCAAGAATCAAGCAGAACACCCTCGTGTCAGGTGGCGTGCGTGGAACGCTTCCGTGGATGGCTCCCGAACTATTAAATGGAAGTAGTAGTCGAGTTTCTGAAAAAGTATGCAAAACTAACCAACAATCTGAACTGAATTGCATAATTTATTGACAAAGTTACAAATACTTCAAGCTTGTGATTTCATTAAAACTTGGAATGATCCAAGAGTCATGACATGTCACAGGTTGACGTTTTCTCGTTTGGAATCGCTATGTGGGAAATCTTGACTGGCGAAGAACCGTATGCAAACATGCATTGTGGAGCTATTATAGGTAAGCTTATGTTGTAGCCGTCCAGATCTCTGAATATGGTTCTAGGGATGTGCCTAATCAGATTCAACATCAAGTCATACATTTTTCCCTAGACGAAATCGTGGGTTCGCCCCACTTGATAACAAAGCAACTTCTGAAATAAAATGACACATTTTCACTTAAACTAGTTTCTTGAAACTGATTCATCATCTAATTTATTTATCTTGATCTATATATGAAGGTGGCATTGTAAACGATACACTGAGGCCGCCGATCCCGGAACGGTGCGACCAAGAATGGAGAAATTTGATGGAAGAATGCTGGACACACGATCCTGCTATCAGGCCATCTTTTACAGAGATAACAATCAGACTTCGTGCTATGTTCAATGCACTCCAACTAAAGAGATTCAATAGAGTCAAAAGATGAACCTAAAATTCTAGCCGAAAATGAGGTGGTATTTTGATAGCTTAAGTAGACTAAGAAAATAGAAATCTTATACATTTCCCCATTATATTTTATCATCCAAATGTTGTAAATTAATGTTTCGTAGATTAAGTTGTTTTAATCATCTCAACCGATTCGAACTTACAAATTCAGATTTAGTCGATTTCTTTGGTCCAACCAAGGAGAATCAATTATATTTTGGTCCTTGGGAAATTTTATTTAGGGTAAAAACAACAGTTCTTATAGAAGTTTAATTCAAAATTTCAATAAAAAAAGTACAAATTTGAAAGTGTATATTTGTTTATTTATTATTTTGATCTTTTATGATATTTTTTTCATCTCTTTCTATTTTTAGTAATTTTAATAATTTTTATTGAAAGTGTTAATACGACATTACATATAAGCAGTCCATAAAAAAAGAGGCTAAATTTTAAAAAAAATAATCAAAGATAACAAAGAAAACTTTAATTCAACAAAAATCATAAAAAATAAACTAAGACTAAAAATGTAATTTTATTGTATAATTGGGACACGAAATAGATATGGGTTTGGTAAATGGGCCAAGTTTAGGGACCCGAGCCGAGTTCATTTTACCATAAAGCTGGGAGCAGAGTCGATCAAAAGTTGTGTGAGTGGTAATCGGCCACATGACGTAATAGCCAAACGATCTTACGTTTCCTTCTCCTTCCTTTCAAAGAATCCATTTTTGTGCTGTATCAAGCGTAAATTCAAGCAACTACCACTCTATGATGGTCGGATGCCTTTCATTAAGCTATCCTGATGTTTTATTCTCAAGAAACTTGCAGTCGAGTTCCAAACCCAGTTTCACTTCTCAGGATGCCTTTATTTTTCTGCAGAAATGCAGCAGCTTCAGACAGCTGAAGCAGATACATGGTAGAATTATCAGAAATGGGTTCGATGGTTGTGAATTGATTGCTACGAGATTGCTTCAGCTTTGTTCTTCTTATGGGAAGTTGGATTATGCGACTTTTGTGTTTCTACAAATTGATGAGCCGACCACGTTTGCCTGGAATTTGCTTATCAGAACATATATTGTAAATGGCTGCTCGCGTCGAGCTATTCTTTGGTATAATTCGATGGTTTGTGACGGGGTGAGATTAGATAAGTTCACCTTCCCGTTTGTAATGAAAGCTTGTTTGGATTGTTTTTATGTTGAAAAGGCGAAGGAGGTTTACGGGCTTGCGATTAAAACCGGGTTTTATGGAGATGTATATTTGGATAATGTTTTGATTGATTTGTATTTCAAGTGCGGGGTTTTGAATGACGGGATCAAGGTGTTTCATAAAATGTGCGGGAAAAATGTAGTATCCTGGACTACTGTTGTTGCAGGGCTTGCTTGTACTGGAAGAATGGATTCAGCACAACAGCTGTTTGATAAGATGCCTGTAAGAAATGTGGTTTCTTGGACTGCCATGATCAATGGATATGCCAAGAGTAAGGAACCCGAAAAGGCATTCGAGTTATTCTCAAGAATGCAGGGCAATAATGTGAGCCCGAATGAGCACACACTTGTTGGTCTTCTCGGGGCTTGCACAGAATTGGGGAGCCTTAAATTGGGTTCTTGGGTGCACGACTTTGCGATCAAGAGTGGGTTTGAGATCGGGCCTTTTCTTGGGACTGCATTGGTTGACATGTATAGCAAATGTGGTAGTTTGGAGCATGCTAAACGAGTATTTGAAAGTATGGAGGATAAGAGTGTAGCTACATGGAATACGATGATCACCAGTCTTGGTGTTCATGGACGTGGTCATGAAGCCATTGCTCTTTTTGGGGAGATGGAGAGGATGAACGTGGAGCCGGATGGGATCACTTTTGTTGGCATCTTGTGTGCTTGCCTGCGCGTGAATGACTTAGAAAAGGGCCTTGAGTATTTTGCGCACATGACTGAACGATATGGTATTACACCAAGCATTGAACATTATACTTGCTTGTCTGAGATATACTCCCGTTTAACATCATAAAATCAGACCCTCTAGTGTTGTGATTGTTGGATGTAGATATGCAGTCAGGGGTTGGATTTCAGTTGGATTTCAGCAAATGCATTCGATGTTATGCGGCATGATACAATGCAAAAGTAGACATTACTGATGATAATTTTCAGGAATTTGTGACTAACAATAAGAGGAAATGAATGGCCTTGTCCTGTAACTGGTCCCTTTAACCAAAATTCCAGCTTCTCGCAGGGTGGGTGGAAACTGAACCTTCCATGAATTGAAAGTATTTTTTATTTTTTTGGCTTCTGAGCAAATTTTTTTAACTACTTAGACATACCATTACAGCACATTTGGCAAACCAAACAAGACTGATTCAATCATCCACGTCTTTGCCAAATATGCTACGGTGCCAAGAAAGACACAGATAAGGTCTCATATAGTGTAAACTTGTGAGATTTATGTATTATTCTTCCAAGTTAATTTAGAAATAGCGAGTCACTGGTTATATTTTCATACACTGGGACAAGAATGTAGGTAATCAATTTCGGGCTACGATCTGTCTTCTCTGCAATGTGGTTCAATATATGCACAAGGGAAGTGTTTAACCGAAAATAAAAAATTTCATGGTTACAAAAGCATATCTCGAAATATACGGGCCAAGACTCGCGAGGACAAACGATTAAGCACCTCCGGAAGCACTTTGGCAGTGAGTCCTGGAAACACCGGAAGTAGCTCTTGGATCAGTTGAGGAGCATTTATACCCTGTAGTTTAGAGAAAATCTATCAGCTATTAGTGCAATCTTTCCACCGTCGTGCAGTGAATAGAAGGGCAAATGTAAGTTACTGTTAACATAGTCTTGAGCTAAGTTTAAAGATTGGTTAGTTTATACATTGGTCAAAGTATTGAAGGATTATGAAATTGTAACATTTGAGCTGTGTATAATGTTTCATTAATAAAACAGCTATGTGTAATTCAAAGTCATCTACTGTATTAGTGTTTCATTGAGACATACTTACCGGTAATTTGTCATATATCCAATACATTATTGATTATTCGCTATGCAATCGATATGGTAAAGATGTAATCCGAATTGCAGCAAAAGATGTGATATGAAGGCTAAAATTTAATGATGAATTTTCTACTTTTGGCCTCAAGATTGGTGGGGGAACGAGATTCTCGAAAATATGCCAATGAGATAATCGATAATTCCAGCACAACCCAGTCTTAAACAATAAAGGACCATGACACCAGAACTTGATCTTGTAAGCTTAGTAATTTTCTTTTCATCTGACAAATGATGACGCAGTTAAACACTAATTCTACCAACTTTACCCATTTTAAATAAGTTTCAGAATCATTCTGCTGATAGTGCAACTTACCACAGGAACATAAATAATGCACAAAACTTTTCTTTGCAATGGTAATGAAAATAAAACTCAAAGACTTTGTATTTACCTTATCTGATGAAGGTACAGTTCCAGCACCCAAGAATCCAACGATTTTCTGAACATTGTTTAAAATAAGTTTATCCTCCTCAGTGATCGTGGGAAGAAGAGCAGCTGTCCTGAAAGGCCCCAGGGTAGGAATGAAGCCAAAAACTGGGGATATGTTTCTGATGCCAAGTAGCAGCATTATTTGCACTAACTGCTCCCTTGTAATGGCATCAATGCCCTTAACAATCTGTTTATGAGTCACCCAAGAAAAATATTAATCGGGGCACATAATCTCTTTGCAGAAACAAAGAAGCATCTAACAAATGACGTTTTAAGTCCCTCAATATAGTTGTTGACATGTAACGTTGATAAAAGAATTATTACAAAGTTTTTGTGGTAAAATAGTCTGGTAAATCATCTTGACCTGTTGACCATTATCAGTTTCATACGGCCAATAACGAACTTGCTTGCCATAATTTATTTTTATATAAACATAAATATGATTCCAAGTCGCCACAGATTCATAATTTCTCTCTTAAGCATAGTTCACTAACCAAATCCAAATATAATCACGCTTAGTTTTAAGTCAAATGGCTAGCAAATATGGAAACCACAATGTAACAATACCTCATCCAGCAGAAAATCTCGAAAAAAGTTCCCCTTATCAGATAGTAAAAAAGCCAAGGCTGCTCTTGTTTGGAATGGCTGTGCTTGCGAATCACTGGTCGTAAAACCAAGAAGTAAATTGTTTGTTTGATTTTGTAGAATCCCAAGATCTGCCATTCTTCCATTCAGATTTTCTCCACCTCCACTCTTTGCCGCATCTATGAAATTCTCAAAAGCTTGCATGACATCAATAAATCTTTCAGCATCAAAGATACCAGTTTTCCCATATATTGTGTAACGTAAAGCATTCCTTAAACGAGGAGATTCGTCGGTGAGCAGCCTCTGAAATTCACAAGAGAGAAAGGACAATATTATTATTCAATCTCGTATCAAGTTGAGTAAAAAACTCAAGAAATCAATAAAAGTAAAGAACACCCCATTGCTAATTAACTTCATAAAGATGAAAACATGAAGGAATGCGTGGACACATAAAATATATCCATGGTATTCCCAGTTTTCTCCCAAAAGACATTTTCACCCCCATGTTCACATATCCTTATTAAATCATTATTTACAATTGATTTTTTCACAACTCCCCAAAAATTCTCTCATCATATTACATTCTATCTCAATACAATATATCTTAAATTTTAAAATAACTGGACAATATTTTAAAACCTAAACCCAAATATTCTGACATGACATGATATTTATATAATAAAAGATTTCCTTCCGAAAAGATAACCACATAAACGTCACATTCTGCAAACAGATAAATCTGATCAGTGTGTTTCCGCACCTGTGCTATGTATGGATAGGCTTCATCTACAATGGCAAAATCAGGATTTCCCACTAAAGCTATGCCCTCCAGCACCCCAATTGCTCTAATAATAAGTGCGAAATAAGGCGGAATTCTGAATGGATAATCAAATGTTATCTGTGCCAAATCTGAAGCAAGCTCCTGAAAGTTTATATTTTTCGCTCCCCCACCCTCGAGGGCCTGATCGAAAACTTTGGCAAGTACAGGTAAAATGGGTTCCAAATTAACTCCTTCTGGAATAAAGCCTAGTTTAACAAAATCTTTTACTATTGCACCATAATCTCGATGAATAAGGTGGGCAATAGCTTCAATCATGCCATATTTCTGATCATCTGTCAACTTTGTCACCAGGCCTGCCATATTAAGCACCAGTCATTTATATGCAAGGGAACAGAGTGCATGATTCTTACATTTGGTGGCATGCAAAGCTTTGGAAAGAAAGAGAGAAAAACATTTAGATTAAATAATCAAATCACTTATTTCATCCTGTTCAATTTATAAATGTACATGAATCCATGAACTATAACAGAGATATTTATTATAAAGCTCAATATATTCATATTTACAGAAGGCTGTCAAATGTACAATCATAAAAGAATCTGAAAATTTTGCGACAGGTTACTCGTGAAAGAATGCATTTTGTCTTTATCCTAGTACAGCACCATATATGTAAAACATCAGGAAACAAGCAAGCACCTCCAGCTCTCGCTTTTGTCGCTCACCTATTTCATGAAACCTCCTCACAATAATAAACGGCTTTTCTCACCTTATTCAATAAGTGATGGTTTCTGGAATACCATTGGCAAAGATTTCAATAAAATTCAAAATAAATTTCCACTGACCAGTAGTAATAAAAAGTTTAATTTTAATGGAGGAAGTAATCTGCAGTTCATAAAGAAATTCAATAAAAAAAGGTACACTATAAATATTTTACCAAAATCCAGTATAGCCAGCTTCCCATCTGGGGTACGAATTAAATTTCCCGGATGTGGATCAGCATGGAAAAAGCCAGTGTCAAGCAACTGCAAATCAAGAAAAAGTAAGCAAGATGAGATTGGTGGATATATACAAAGGAGCTTTCTTTTTACATATTATGTAGCAACTTCTTCATATTCATGCATCGATTTACAACCATCCATATAAATAATGTTCTAGTTGGCATATAACAACATCAATTATTTATTTTCAAGATATTTGAACCCCCAAACATGGAGACAGGAGGGGCATCTGGCGTTTTCAATTAAGCAACCATTAAAACCCGATATCAACACTAATTACCTGCTTAAGGTAGCATATAACTCCAACATTTACCAACTCTCCAACATCACTTTCAGTACTTTGTGACAGTTTCTCCCCATCTATCCATTGCGTTGTCAGTACCTTCCTAGCAGTGTATTTTTCATATGTCTTGGGCACAACTACCTGTAAGTCCGAATATTAGTAAGTGTGATAAATCACAAACAAGGTTTTCATTACTTCGTTGGTTTTTACTCGCGATTTTGATCAAGAACCTTTTTTTAAGGAACATTACCTGGGGAAGGTCTTTCTTTATCATTTCTGCAAATATTGTTCCATTTTCCCCTTCATTAACATAATCAAGCTCCTCAAAGAAGCGAGCAGCCCATTCATCAACCAATCCAACAACATCAATTGAAATCTGAAGAAAATAGATGTCATTGGATCTACATACACATTTTTCAAATCACCTCTTTGGCATGTTATATAGAAACGGGAACACAAAATCTATACCTGAGGAAATTTACGAAGAAAAAGTCCCAAGTTCCTTATGATGAACAAGTCAACTGTAACAGTCTCAAGGACAAAAGGTCTTTGAACCTTGACAGCAACCAAATCCCCAGTTTCCTTTATCCGGCCCTTATAGACCTGGCCTAGTGATGCTGCCATTTATTTCCATAAGAATGAAAATAAATAAGCTTCAGGTATTCCCAAGGAAAGAAACATAAAGTTAAACTTCTAAAATATCAGACTCCATGATATATTTTCATTAGTAATTTGATACAAATAAATGCTGGTAAACCATTAAAGGCTTATAAGATTGATTACCTGCAGCAATAGGGGAAGGAGAAAGTTCAGAGTATAAATTATACCACGGCTGTCCAAGTTCTTCTTCAATAAGTGCCATAGCTACATCATCTGGAAATGATGGAACCTGCAAAAACAACGGACAAAAAAGTCAACAATTGAAATCATGATCACTCACATGTACCCCTGAAAAATTTTGTGGCCAGAGGGCCAATAAAATGTTGCTAATGGTGTTTTCAGAGTTTCCATCAATGAGCCATGCAATTAAAATAAATTCACAGCTAAAAAATTAACATAAGATTCCAGTAGACCAGTACCCTGGACCTAATTGGGACATGCAGAAGAAAGAGCTGTATGGCACACTTATGTTTTCTTTAGCATTTCAACTACTAGGCTCACGAGGAAGGAAAGGAATTCACAGTCTTATCTAGATTGCATTCCCCCATTCACATATAAAATCAAGCTTGCATTTGTCACAATACATACCCAGTTACCCAGTTGTTCAGTATTGAGCAATGTATTTCTCACTTAAAAAATATATGAAGTTAAAGTGATTGTAGCCTTGTTTAGGATAATCCAAGATCAATGCAAGTTCTCTTCAACTGAACACATTCTGGAACCCAAAAAAAAAAAAAAAGGAATTTACGAATTAAGAGTATCATAAAGTTCAAAAATCCCGAAATCAAATTTGTCTAAGAAGGCTGTAGGTTATTTATCTACGACAAATGTCATGTCAAAGAAAGTCAAATAACATTTCATCCATTTGCAACTTGGGGATATGAAAATGAATTTACCTTGTCACAAAGCTTTTGTAGTTCAACCATTGCCGCAGGTGACAGGATATCTGGACGGATACTCAATGCTTGCCCAAGCTTTATGTATGCTGGTCCCAAAGAGGTAACTATTTCCCTCAATTCGATAGCCCGGGCAACCTCATTCTATTTAGACAGAAAGAAACAGAGATTATATGAAAAATGAGGCCTATATCTTAGAAAATGCATGACTTTGCAGACTCACGAGCTTTATATCTTTAATGCCTAAAGTACAAGACCTTGAATCAACAAAGATGGGAAACTCACTGATGGAGAAGAGAATGCATATGGTCCGGAAAGATAACGCATATAAATTTTCATAATCATCTCAAAGATTGTTGCAAGAAAAAATTCAAAATAATCAAAATGACAAGTGGCAATATAAAGAATCAAAGCAAAACTGGCATTTCACCTCTTTTAACTTGTTTTTTATGAAATCCCAGGAAAGGCGAGAAAGAAAGCCTCCAGCCACAGACGATAATTGGACTATACGAGTGGCAACAGCACGTGGCCTTTTTCCCCAGTAAGCAGCAATCGTATCAGGTTCATAAACCAATGGCAAAAACTCACTGCTCTCATCAACCTGAAGAAGCAGAATACCTCGCAAGGCATTACAAAGCTGCCACAACTTCTTTTTACTATGAAAATATTGAGAAACACTTGTGTTGATAGAAATCAATCAAATCAAACACTGTTGCATTTCGAATAAAATCAGTATTCGCGCTGCATATTGAAATCTCTACTCCGTTGAGAGTTTAGAATTGACTAGATCAAAAAACATTCTACAAAATAAAATAGTCAATAAGAAAACAACTGGTACGTACAAGATATCATAAAACACAAACTTGATTTTTCTGTCAGTAGTGTGTGTTTTATGGAGAATTTGAAATAACACACGTCACTTAAATACAGTAAAAAACCTTCCATTCCTATGACCCTACAGCTTTGCTTCCCCGCAAAATTCTTCGACGGTATAAACAAAACTGGAGAGCAGAAACCTCAGACTGTTCTCATTTGGGTAAAAACAGTATATGGAGAAGGAATAAAAGACACATACATCATAGAAACCAACAAAACAACCACAAAAAGCTCTCAAATTAAATATACATAATTCAAAGTTGTGAACATAACCTCAACAAGACGGAGCTTGATACTGTCATCGGCAAATAATGTGTCCTTCAAATTCTGACCTCTGAGTCCTCTCATAAGTACAGCCAACTGCTCATTTTCTTCCATCTGTGCTCTCACCCTTTTGATCTCCTGCGAAACATCCTGAACTCTCTGGCATTTCCAGACAAAGTAAGTCAATAAAACACCACTTTTACACATCGCCATACACTACCCTAAAAATTTCTTCCATTTTTACGCAAGATTTCATCTTTGTGTCCCTGTTTAGATCTAATTTTCTATCAAGATTCTTTATTTATTCATTTATTCGTTAAACACTTACTTCTTTCATGTTCCTGAACAGATTAAATAACATTTTCAGATCATCAATATAGCGACTTCTGCATTCAATCACTCAAATCATTTAATATTTTAAAATAAAAGGTCATTAAATTAGCTCCAAAGAAAAAGAAACATATGAAATAATACTCAGTAAAGCATCCATCTTTACCAGTCAGCATCACTAAGATTTCCCCAATGATAGCATCATGAAAGAGAATCATAAAAGAGAATAGATGGGATATACCTAACACCCAAAGAATTAATACCCTCCAAATGCAAACACAATAAATGAAATTCGTCGCAAAACTTACAGTGGAAACACCGTTGACAGATTTAGACGTCGTTTTGGCCGATCCATTAACTTCTTTTGTCGGCGGAGACGATTTCGACGGTCTTGGCTCGGTGGAAACGGCCTTCACAACGCCTTTTCGCTTCCGAGCGTCGATCATTCTCGGGAAAAAATAACGACTGCTCGACTTCGAATTCAAGAAAGTTGGAAAAACTGATGAATTCGGGTGCTGAGGATCGATTCCGCAGTAGACCAGCTGAATAGCTGCATCCATGACGGAATCTCCGAGATTAAGTCAAACTCAGATTAGTTTTGAATATCAATCCAAATTTTGACACAACGCCGACAAATTCTGCGTGTTCTGAGGGTGATTTTGATAGGAAAAAAGGATGAAACGGCAGCTCAAAAAACACTGTGAACTGGGTTCTGGAGCTAAGTGGGTATTGGTTTGCGGGAAGAAACGTGGAGGAATTTGGAGCAACTGAAATCTTTTTGTACGTTTCCATTTTTTTAGCAAAAATCGTGTGGCCGTTCCTTTTATGTTCTCCATTGTTCGCTCACTTGTGGCTGGCTTTTCTTCGCCTTCTTTTTTTATTGTCGCCTTCTGAATTTTTTTCATTTTTTATGCACTAAATATTATATTCGTTTCTTTTAAAGAATCAAATTATTTGGTATCGTGATGTGATTTTTTCATGTTATTTTTTTAATTCTTGATTAATAGCATTTTAATGGAGCTATTTGTGATAAGTGCTGGTGCTGCAGCTCTTCAGTTGCGCCATTATTTGGTTACGAATTAATAGTTTGAACTTCTGTTGGTAGAGTAAGATCAACATTTGGTCATCGAACAAACCGCGTAACTTGTACCATTGGCAATTTGGCGTCATGAAACACAACCTCGTTCTTGATTGTCAAATCATCATCCTACGAGCATAAAAGACTTGATCGCTCTCCCCTTCTACCGGCGATTGGCTGTTGCGTTTACGACAACCGTGATCTTCTTTTGGCAACCATATTCTAATCATAAACTCTATGCGTGTGTACAAACACAAATGTCCGCTCAAATTCGTCAAGTTGAAACTTCTCTCATGCTCTAAGTACTCTGGTTTATGCAGTTTCTTTAACAAGTCATCTCTAGGATCAAAAATATTAACGAAACAATTAACATAGTCCAATACACTACTATATTTACATTAGTCCCTGCAACGTATGCAGATCCTATGACCGTTGTTTTAAACGGAATAAACCAAGTACTTACCCTCTGTCAAAACGAATATAAATTTGTAATCATCTTCGTATTTATCCAAGCAGAACCCGTAACCAATCATACAATGTCTGTAGCTAATCATCTTCGTATTTTACATATTGGGTCAATCCTTAGCACGTTTGGATTGAATAGAGGTCCTCTTTCTTTTCCTGTAGCCAATCATACAATGTCTGTAGAGCTCCATGAACCTGTTGTGACGATGTGCAATGCTTATTGTTTCATAGTTTATCATTTCTTTGTTTCCATAAAGCTCACATGATCATAACAGATTTCCTACCTTCCATATTCGTTAATATATTCATTATCAAAAATATCATTTATGCAAAACTTTCCACCTTAGTTGCACATGAGTTTATAACATGGGAGATATGGGATTCATTCCAGCATTCTTGAGCAAAAAGGCATAGCAAAAAGGCATGCCATGTGTTTTCAATATGACCACCGCAATGTACACATGTGAGAGCGACTGGAATACCTTTGCGTTGAATAGTTGCTCTAACTAATAGACAGTCTCTAATCGCTCGCCATAAAAAAGGTTTGACTTTTGGTGGGATCTGTAAATTCCAGACATTTTCCATTCTCCCAAAGTCCTAAATTCCATATTGGAATACATAATCTCAGAAACCATCCAATACCCCGATTTAACGATATATCTCTCATTTTTGTTGTAATGTCATATTCTTGTATCTGTCACTGGAGTATCCTGTAAAGGTATTTTCAAGGTTTAACATGTATCCCCTGCATTAAACAATTCATTGATTAGATCAACATTCCATTGCTTGCGTCCTGGAATCATCAATGCAGCCACCATTAGTGATTCCATTCTAGAGATTATCGAAGTTTGAACTCGAAAATTGTTGGCCTCTCTTAGCCAAGGATCATTCCAAGTATTAATTTTTGTTTCATCTCCGATCTTCCAACGGCTTCCAATTTGTAACAATGATTGAGAGCTCCAGATACTTTTCCAAACAAAACTTGGATTATGGCCCAACTGGGCTGTGAGGAAGACCCCTCCAGGGAAGTATCTAGCTTTGAAGATTTTGCTTGCGAGTGTTTCTGGGCTGGAAATAAAGGACCAACCTTGTCTTCCTATCATTGCAAGATTGAAACCGCAGAGATCTATAAACCCTATACCTCTGTTCTCTTTCAAACGCTCAGCCTGTCCCAAGAAAGCCAATGGATACAACGTTGGTTGTCTTTCTTCGATCCCTACCAGAAAGAATTTAACATTCACCGGATTTCTTCTGTTATAGACATCAGCAATAGAAAAACACTCATACAATATGATGGTATAGCTTGTACCACTGCCTTAATAAGTGGTTTATTTTTCCAAGATAGTATTCGTGACCAAATTCTCTCCTTTAAAAGAAGAAGTTATCATCTGCAAATAAAATATGAGATACAATGGGTGCCCCTCGACATACCTTGTGACCATGCATTAAACTTTGTGCTTCCATTCTTCGAATTAGTGCAGAGAGGCCTTCAACACATAAAATAAATAGATAAGGCGATAAAAAGTTAAAACACATGGCATAGAGCCCATCGTTTTTTCCTATTAAGCCCAAAGTCATAAAGCCCAATTGTATAACCCAAATCATTGGTTGCCAGGCCATGACTTCATAAATTGCATTGGGACACCTATATTATAAAATATTTAACACGTACAAAAACCATATTTAAATCATTTTCCAGGATTAATAAATTATGCAGCATATCAGCTTAAAAGGATAATTTTGTATATTGATTATTTATTTGTTAATTTATTAGGTTATGTTTATTTTCTTGGATATTAATATGATCTTATCATATGTTCTGGTTGTAATTTTATATGTTCATCTTTATTTTATATTAGTAAAATCGTTTAATATAAAACTACTATGTCAGCCTTCATATATATTTATTTATTTGTATTAATTATTGAAAATGAGAAAAACACAACTTTTGCATTTATTTCAAATAGATACCATGTGGTCATAAAATTCTGAAAGAACTTTTTAAATGAAAAAAATTACAGATAAAATAATTTGAGAAGAAAAAAAAGTCTTTTTCGGACACGAAGCACAAGGACATACTTGTCATTTTACTTCCCATTAACGATAAATAAATATAATCGTTTTTCAACATATAAGAATATAAGAAGACAAACGATACTGAAAATGACAATATTTTTAAATAAATTACATATAACACTCGGGAACCTCTTCATTTTTAGAGTATGTTTTTTGTGAGTATGTCTCACGAATTTTTATTTGTGAGATAGGTCAACTCTACCGATATTCACAATAAAAAGTAATATTTTTTCATGGATGACTCAAATGAGATATCTGTCTCACAAAATACAACCCGTGAGACCGTCTCACACAAGTTTTTGCCTAATTTCTAATATGATCTCAGTTCTGTTATAATTTCAATTAAATTATTATAAATTAAACCAAACTAAATCCAATCAAAATTGACCCAAAATTGAATTGACCGAAGCAACTTTCGACTAAAAACAAAAGTCATCTTTCCAAAATATGAATCTATTCGTTATGTGCAATTTCAAAAACGGAGAAGATCAGTTTCAAAATTTTGCTAACCAATCCATCAGAATAATCGAGTGAAAATTACTTAGATTTGATCTCGATTAATTTGGTTTAACCGATACAAATCGACTCTCGAAATCAAGATATTTGCATGATTTTACAAGCTAAACTTTTGAATCATTTTTCCTATTGTTTAACATTGCATCTAATTTACAATTAATTTCCTAACATAAATTAAGATTGGTATGTGAATGTGGACCAATTACTTTTATGAAGTCTTTGATGGAGAGCTCACAAATCAACTTTCTGTAAAAAGCTACGAATGCCTATCACATCTTCTAGATGGATCAAATATTATTAAAATAAAATTAGTGACGGAAGAAACTACGATTCTGGATCAAATCCACATATTCTTTCATGGAATATATAATGTAAAAATAAATTGTTTAAAAGTGGTTATGGAATCATATTTATAATAAAAATTATATATTTTTTGTAAGTTAGTGATGGGTAATGACTAATGAAGCTCATAATTAATTATAAAAGTCCAAGCCCACTATATTAATTATAAAAGCCCAAGCCCACTATACACTCTCCAAAAAAAAAAACTATAAATAAGAGAGTATTCTCGTTATTCAAGGGGTATTTTCTTAAACCTTTTAGCTCTCAGTTACGATCTAGGAGTTATTTCCTGACTTGAGCGTCGGAGTGTCTACCCCGACGCCTCTGGCGTTTTGTTTATGACGCAGGTGATAGCCCACAAAGATTTCTCTCCATCAGTTACTTGGAAGACCCGATTACGAACCAGTAGAGTAGTTCGGATAATCATAATTTTTGGCTACATCAGTAAGGTTGATTCAGATATCCATTTTAGAACTTATAAGACGTAGTTTTCGTGTTTTAATAAAGTTGATTTGAAAATTTTTCTTATCTTATTTATTCAAAAATAAATTATGAAACTTTTTATTAAGTATCATTATCATTAGTAAAAAAATGAACCACTCGCATACAAATTTGATCAGGTATAATTAAATTTCAAAATGCAATTTTGCCATTCTTGAATGGTAAACTAGTATTCCTTGACAGCTTGAAACGACTATTTTTAGCTTTAAATAATTACTTTTTTAAAAATATTTTAATTTATCGGTGCCTAAGCTAGGTCCGAGATGGTGGCTAAAGAAAATTATTGTGGAATTGAAGGTAACAACATACAATAAAAAAATTATAGTAAACACAATTGTATGAAAAATAAAAAATATATTATACGTAATTAATACATTATATATATATTATACATACACACACAACATGTATACATATATGTTAGGTCGTCGCGATTTATCATTATATATTTATATGTATTAAAATATGTACAATCGATATTTTTTTTTATTTAATTGGTATTCATACCGTATATAGTCGATATTAAAATATGTACAATCGATATTTTTTTATTGATATCCATACCATATTTTAATTTACAGTGAGCATTCACCATGTCCATGTGTTTCACTATATATGGTATGAATACCAATTAAAAAAAATAAAATTTCTATGCTACTTAAAATTGATGAGCCAACAAAGCCTAAGAATGATACTTAATTATTATTGTTGGCTTTGGCCATCCATTTTCCACGTTGTTGAAATCTCTTCATAATGGAAGACCAATGGAATCATGCAACTTAGTCCACAATTTACACCCATTATCTTATACTACCCTTTAACTTTTTAATATCCATTTTCTCTCGAAATCTTTTACCAATGGAGAATAAGAATAAAGTCGGAGCTCTAATTCAAAGAAACGTATTTAAAAAAATAACAATATTTTTTTCTAAAAAGTATATGATTACAATATTTTAGGTATAAAACATGTTGGAGGAGGCTGACAGGGACAAAGTGTTGTATTATTATTAGTTTTTTTTATGCACAAAGTGTTGCTGTATAATTTACTGGTTCCTTTAGGTTTATAACCACCTGTCGAGTATTCAGAACTCCACATTTCCAGGTGGTGGATCCTGTGTCCTGTGAAGAAGCTACGGAACACACAGAAAATCAAGGAAAAAATCAATAAAAATACCCAGTTGAGATTTTTTAAAAAAAACCCATCTTTTATTTTTCATTACCTGACAAAATCCGGATCCCAAGAATTTCGATCCTATTTTCGTCCCGACCTCTTCTTTTCGACTTACTACCATTTTCTTGAGGTTTTACTGCTTGATACTTTAAGTAAACCTTTAATGATTTATCCAAAAAAGTGGCCTAGATTTAAAGATTGGTTCTTGGGAGGATTTGAATCTAATTTTTGTGTTTCCTCCTCAATTTTTATTTGTAAAAAGAGGTTCTGAAAATTTTGAGTGATTTGGATTGCGATGTCTGTATAAAAATCCAATCTTGAGTTTATATACATATAGAGATTTAGGTACATAAAGAGAGTCAAATGGTGAGCGGCAACTTGTTTCATTTTAGAAAGAATTCATGGCCTCCTGAAGAATATATAAATCGGACAACTTTGCAGTTGGTAAGCTCTTCTTCATCTGGGATATCTTGTGTTTTTCTTTAGAATTTTGTATTTGGCTGAAAATTTTGTTTTCGTTTCTTTTTTTTTGTGTGTGTGTGTTCATACAAACTTCAATTGACTGTACGAAGAGTATTGGGTTGTGCATTTTGTATTTCCTGTTTGGAGATGTGCCTATACGGTTAAATTTACTGGTGAATTGTAGCGTGTTTCTTTTGCTAGAGCATAGGACTGACCGGGTGTAATTTTAATGGTCTGAGGTAAATCATCTTCCTACGTTGTTTTAGTTTGAAACTTGCTGCACCTTTAGCAAATCATTATATGATGAAGATTCTGCAGAAAGGGGAATATTTGATTTAGTTTTCTTCTTCGATTTTGTTATTTTTTCAGTAAAAAAAGAGAGATTATGTTGCAAAATATGCAATTGTATAGCTGGTTTTGGCGTCTTAGTGCAAACCTCTTTGTCGTGTTAGCACTCTTTTCTTTTATTGAGACTGCTACCATTTAGGAGAAAGATAAGTATAATGAACAGAGCGGACTCTATGTGAATTTCAATTGTTTGTTTCTTTTTTTCCCTTCTTGATGTTAATACGATTCTAAGTTTATGCGACAAGATAGTATTGTTATTTATAGACATGGTGTCATGAGTATGTTTTGTTGGTATCTGACCATGGAATCTGCACATTATGCATTTTAGCCGATAAATCCATATAATTGTGACCATTTTCCATCATCATTATCAAATGTAAATAGCTCAATTGCATATCTGGAGCATTTATTCATAATATACGCCATTTTGAGTTTGTGAGTTTATTGTGTGCAGCTTGATTTTGATAGTGCTTCCCCTCCCGAACAAGCATGGAGAAGGAAATTGAATAGCCAAGCTAGTATTCTCAAAGAATTCAGTGTCACGTTCACAGAAGCAGTGAAAATGGTAATCAACATTATTGATGTAACCTGCCAGCAAAAAATTGTATGAAGCGCTCACTTCCTGTTTTGATTTTAACTGAAATTTGCAATAATGTCTATAGGTTCGACTCGGAATACGTTTGTGGAATTATGTACAGGAAGAAGCGTCGCATGGAAGAGTAAAGTTCTCCCCTTTGCCACCATTTAAAAAAGAGCTCTTTGATGTACAAAATGAAAGCAAACACGCGTTATTATTGTTGTTGTGTCCTTTTAAATTTGCCCTTTGTACAGAAAGCACCGATAGATCCTTTCACTCGAGAAAGTTGCAAACCTTCTGCTTCACAAGGAGTTCCACTTGGTGGGATGGGGTAAGTAATACAATTAGTACTCAGCATTGGTACTCTGCCAAATTCTATTTTGTTTCTACCTGAACTAATTACTAGTCAATCTACATGTGATCACAGAAGTGGTAGCATATCTAGAGGCTTCAGAGGGGAATTCAGGCATTTTCAAATACTTCCTGGCATATGCGAGACATCTCCCATGATGGTCAACCAGTTCTCTGTAAGATCGTCTAATTGACATCATTCATCTGTTCTTTATTTGGCTGCTTGGATCTGGCTTCACTTAGTTGTTGGTGGGAGTGGATATTGAAAAGAAAATATTAATATGGAACAATTGAGTTAATATGGAACAATAGTGACTCCTTTTTGTGTGTTTTCTTGATAATTCAGCTGTTACATTTTTATAATCTGTACCATACATGTTATGAGTGAGACATTGGGTGTGATATGTTAATAAGTTTGATTGAGAATCTGTTTTTTTTCTCCTGCTTAGCAAAATCTATTTATTTCTCGTTTTAAAAAATAATTATCTATTTATTTCTGGGGAATTTTTTTTTCCACGTGCTATCCGACCCAAAAAGTGGAAGCTTAAAATAAATGCATATGCATAAAGGATGAAAGAGCACAATTAGGAAAGTAAAATAACTAGTTAATTGTAAAAAGTTCATTCAAGACCACCTAACGATTTACAAATCCACAGATTTTCATATCTCGAGATGGAGGAAACAAAAAGTATGCATCTGTTCTAGCTCCTGGCCAACATGAAGGTTTAGGGTAAGGATAATAAGAGGTTTCAGTTTTTCTTGAACTTTTGTTTAATATTCACTTGATGAAAAAGTCACAAATGCGGAATCTTGATGGTTCGGTGCTTTTTAGCTAAATCAATGATTTCTAACACTCCTATAGCCTAATATGCTGTTATCCATCGTTATGTTATAGCCTATTGAACCTTTCTTTATAGTACTACCTCCAGCCCTGACATCTCATTCCTGTGGTTCTGAACCCTTCTTATATTTATAGAACAAGTTCAGATTCACGTAATTTTGGAGAGTGGAATGATATTGCTTTTTCCGAGGCGAACTTATGATGGATCGTGTCATATGTATCAATTTGAGCGGCTATGTGTGCTCTCACATGGTTGATGCAGTGTTGCGGTTAATCCCTACCTTTCTGATTAAAAACTTTTCTTCTTGTGACATTACATTCTATTTGGTTTCTTGACAAAAATCAAGCAAAGACTGAGTCTAGAGGTTACTACTAACGTTAGTTTGTGAGGGAACGCACACCATGTCAGAAATACCATCTTGCATTTATACCATCGTTTTGCCTAATTGTCCTCTTTTTTTAATTGTTTGTCTTAAAAACCTTGAGAAGATATTATTTATGGCACTATATATCATTTCCATCTCAGGAAGTCTTGCGATCAAGGTATAGCATCATGGGGATGGAACTTGACAGGCCAGCATTCCACATATCATGCGTTATTTCCAAGAGCGTGGACTGTATATGATGGTAATTTTGTAAATTAATTTTCTTTTACATGGATTACATTTTTTTGTAACATTTTTGTGCCTATAGGTGAACCAGATCCCGAGTTAAAAATTTCTTGTCGGCAAATATCACCATTTATACCACATAATTATCGGGAAAGCAGCCTTCCAACAGCCGTGTTCGTTTACACTGTATGTAAAGTTCCGTCTCATGCTATATGGTTGTGCAAATCTCTCCATTCTTGGTTGTGGAATATAAAAATTTCTCCGTAGAACTATGAAATTATGCATGTAAAAATGTTGGATTATTTTCTCAGGATTTCAGTTAGTATTTATCCTATAGTAACAAAACAAAGTTTTCTAGTTCCGTGAGTTACAAATTCCATGAAAGGGTTTAGTGTGAATAATATTTCACGTATTATGGTAAAATGATATTTTTGTACCTTAGGATCTAACTTTAAACTGCCTTCTTATTGTTGAGGAAATACTGATGCTGTTCTTTGCTTATACAAAATCATTTTCTTTTTGTCATTTTTTAGTTGGCAAACACTGGAAAGGAGAGAGCAAAGGTCAACCTTCTTTTTACATGGGCGGTGAGTTTTTCCCCATTTTTTTGTTTCTGATTGATGGAAGTAAACGTGGCTGTGCCCATGAGAAAATATCTGGCCTTTTCAGTTATTACCTTTTGATTAATGCAGAATTCCATTGGAGGTATCTCACATACGTCGGGAGATCATGTTAATGAACCATTTATGTGAGAATCTATTCCAAACTAAGTTTGTTCTTTTATTGTATGTTACTGAAATTTTGACACTTTATGTTTATGTGGCCTTTTCTCAACTTTTTCAGAGGTGAAGATGGAGTTTCAGGCGTGCTGTTACATCACAAGCAAGTCATCAAACTTTACACTTAGTAATATGACCGTTGGTTTGTGAATTTTAGTTTAGGTGTTGCGGTTCACTTTTGTAGAAGTAAAATCGAATGATACGTTCCACTCGTACCAAAGAAAACCAGAATTCATCCTAGACTAGGTTATTTTCTTCCAAATTGTCAAGAAGTAGACCATCCCTGGTCCTCTACTTAAGCAGAACAGGTCAACTGTAGGATAAATAAAATTCATGCCTATTATAGGTGACACAATGACCGTGCAGCTTAAGCCAAACGGTTTCACATGCAAAAATTAGCCTCATTTTCAAGCTTATTATTATTAAGGATGACTTGCTGCTTTTAAAAAATTTCGTTTGTGGAACATATTCCAAAATCTCTTTTTCTTCTTATGTTGGTTCTCTAATAGTATTAGTGATCATTAAGACCTAAAGTCTTCTTTTTGGTGGGAATCTATATTTTATTTGTTCTCGGGCCTTCAATCAAATCCCATCAGACTTTGTGCACTTTTATTTCTTTATGCATTTCACCAGCAGTTACATAATGTTAATATAAGTCTATAAGATTTTCCATCCATCTTTTGTAATTTTTGTACCATTCTTATTGAAACTGGTCTTTTTGGTTTGTTTTTCCTGTTTTTCTCCCTTATTTTTCCTTTTTTCATGTTTATCAATCAAAGCAGTTTACAATACATAAACTTCTCTCTTTTAATCAACTTATCTCCAAATACTTCTTTTGGTACCTCACAAGCTTTCTAGGCCATTAAAAAAACAAAAGATGAGAAACAGAAATTATAGTTGAATCTCTGAATACGAGGCATGTAACCTTCTAATGCCACAACCACCACTGCAAGTCTAGAAAACAGAAATAATTCAAAGTATAGACCAATAAAAGAAACGTTTTCTTGTGACATAATAGATATGCACCAAATGTGCTATTTCGTAAAATAAAATTAATTTCTTGCAGAACAGCAAAAGATAACCCTCCTGTGACCTTTGCCATTGCGGCATGTGAGACTCAGAATGTGAGTGTATCAGTTTTGCCTTGTTTTGGTCTGACTGAAGGAAGCTGTGTAACTGCAAAGGATATGTGGGGAAAAATGGTTCAGGTAAAGATTCTCACCTATACTGAAATAAGAAGTGTTACTTGAAATTTTTTCGTTTTTTGGTAGTTTAACTTATATTGGCTTACGTGCACAAATCTGTAGGATGGCCATTTTGATCGAGAGAACTACAGCAGAGGGCCTACCATGCCATCATCACCTGGAGAGACGTACTGTGCTGCTGTTGCTGCTTCTACATGGGTTGAACCTCATGGGAAATGCACTGTTGCATTTGCCGTTTCTTGGTCTTCTCCTAAAGTTAAATTTTGCAAGGGGAAGTCCTATCCTAGGTAAATCAATAACTTGTTTTATGAGATTGACTTTAGGAGTGTCCGACTCACAACTAAGTCCAATGGCGAAGCTAGAAGTTCCTTAAAGAGGGGGAGGGGGGGTGGGGGGTTTAAAACTAAAACTCATAAAATTTAGGGGCAACAAAATCATTTGTAAATGTGTGTATGTGTATACACACATGTGTATCTCTGTGTGTGTGGTCTTGAAATCTTTATGAGGGTATTGTGGTAATCGTCCCTGCTAGCCCTCCTTTGGCTTCTCTCGCTGATTTTGTTGGTGACGTAATAATATTACATTTGGGTAGTGGTTTTTGAGAGTCTGATAATGTTTTTTGCTTATTTTACATGTTATTTTCCTTCTCTTGGTTTCCAGGAGGTATACTAAATTTTATGGCACCTCTGAAATGGCGGCTAAAGATTTGGTGCATGATGCACTTACAAGTGAGTATTCTTCATTCATAGCACCTTTAAGATGTGCTTTTTCTTTACCATCGTTAACAAATCTTTGCTTATTATAAATATAACTTAATTACTCGTGTTCTAAAAATGTATCAGATTATAAACTATGGGAGGAAGAGATCGAAAAGTGGCAGAACCCTATTCTTAAAGACGACCGTCTTCCTGAATGGTAAAATTCTTAGAAATCTTTTTCATCAATCACACTTTTTTTCCTACAATAATGATTTTATTGACAATGAAATTATCTGTTCTAATTATTCGCCAACAAATATTGTTCATTTTGAGAAGATTGTGCATGATATACTTTACAATATTGATCTTTGGTATGCAGGTATAGGTTTACACTGTTCAACGAGCTATATTTTCTGGTCTCTGGGGGAACAGTCTGGATTGGTATTAACTGATATTTATTGATCTTTTTTAATTATTATCCACTTAAGTTCTGCTCTTGCTTTTAGCCTGTCGCAAATGGTAGTTAAAACTCTTTTTTCCTTCAAGAATATTTTTTAGACTACATTTCATTGCAATATAATATGACAAAGCTTGAGAGGACTGCCACACGATTGTTTTCTCGAAGTGCTAGTTTTTGTGTTCGCTCTTTTGCTATGATTTTTGCGTAAGCATTTCCGTGATTATTTTTTCATGCAGACTCTTCCTTACAAAACGACGAGTCAACTGGTATCAAGTCCATAATCACAGATAGTAAACCAGCAGAATCAACCGAATCAAGGGTAGTACATAGGCCAGTTGAAATTCTTAAAGTAACGACTGAAAATGGTTGTAAAACTTCTTTAAAAGCTGATCCAATAGAAGGTGGTATAGCTTCTAGAAGATACGTAGATCAACAAGATACAGGCACTCGTATGGAGGACAAGCGCTTTCAATCGCCCTCTAGTAAGTTCATGGAATCAATGAACAGCAGTCATGATGTGGGCCGGTTTTTATATCTGGAAGGTGTTGAATATATAATGTGGTGTACATATGACGTGCATTTCTATGCTTCTTTTGCACTTCTCGAGCTGTTTCCAAAAATTGAGCTTGGAATTCAGCGTGAATTTGCTAAAGCAGTGTTAGCCGAGGATACAAGAAAAGTGAAGTTTCTTGCCGAGGGGAACTGGGGAATTCGTAAGGTGAAAGGAGCCGTTCCTCACGATCTTGGAACTCACGATCCCTGGCATGAAATGAACGCGTATAACATACATGACACAAGTAGGTGGAAAGATCTGAATCCGAAGTTCATTCTACAGGTTTATCGAGACTTTGCTGCAACAGGAGATTTCTCTTTCGGGGCCGATGTTTGGCCAGCGGTATGTGCCGCAGTCGAATACATGGATCAGTTCGATCGAGATAGAGATGGTCTGATAGAAAATGATGGGTTCCCAGATCAAACTTATGACACCTGGACCGTTCATGGTATAAGTGCCTACTGTGGTTCCTTATGGCTAGCTGCCCTTCAAGCTGCAGCAGCAATGGCCTTACAGCTAGGGGATGTTGCCTTTGCTGAGAAATGCAACAGGAAATTCTTCAAGGCCAAAGCTGTTTTTGAAGAAAAATTGTGGAACGGCACGTATTTTAACTATGACAGCGGGTCTAGCAGTAACAGCAAGTCTATCCAGACTGATCAACTTGCCGGGCAGTGGTACACGGCTTCTTCGGGCTTGCCGGATCTTTTTGAAGATTCCAAGATTCGAAGTACGCTTCAGAAAATATATGATTTTAATGTTATGAAAATTAAAGGAGGCCGGATGGGTGCCGTAAATGGAATGTATCCAAACGGTAAGATAGACACCACGTGTATGCAATCTCGTGAAATATGGACTGGTGTGACTTATGGCGTTGCGGCTACCATGATTCATGCTGGAATGGAGGAGCAGGCCTTCACAACTGCAAAAGGTATATTCCTTGCTGGCTGGTCTGAAGAAGGGTTCGGGTAAGTGCCAAGATTTCAATTTTTCCGTACCTGAAAATTCTCCAATTTTTCTGTACCTGAAAATTCTCCAATTTTTCTGCCTAACATTTCAAGAATTTTGAGTTTGTTGATATTTAAGTATTCATTCACAAGATCTTATTCACATTATTTGCGCTTCAGATACGCCTTCCAGACTCCGGAAGGCTGGACCACTGGAGGGCATTTCCGATCTCTCATATACATGAGACCACTCGCGATATGGGCGATGCAGCGTGCATTGTCCCCGTCCAAGACTATCCTTGAAGCTCCTGAAATCAATATCATGGATAGGACACACACATCCTCTGCAACTGTAGATCCTTCTAATACTGAAACCGGTGTAAGAAAGATCGCAAACAAGGCACGCTGCTTTGGCAACGCTGTATTCCACTGTACTTGCTAGCACAGTATAATTTTACTCGGGCGTAAATTTCTTCCGGGTATAGTGTGCGCTTTTCTTGGATTCTCTTTGAAATAAAAGTCGGGGGAAGGAATCAAAGTAATGGACTTTATATTTCAAGGAAATTTATGGCGATTTTCAGACGCAACTTAGAGCTGTTTTTGTCTCTTATTCAGTAGGGATTTTATTTATTCATTCTTGTTAATATTATTAGCGTACTCCATTCCAAGGCTGCCCAATAATTCATTCTAAGTCGTTTTTCCCATGCTTTTATACTACCGAAATATTTGTCAGACCAAAACAATCATTATTATTTTAATTATAAGAATAATAATCTTTTATCTCAATACATCGTGTTGTTCTATGTAAGGTAAAAGTAAAAAAAAAAAAAAAAAAAAAAAAAACTAACTTTCAATTAACCATGGAATCTAAATTTGTAAATGCGTAACTTATACCACCAGCTAGGTCCCCCAACTCTTTTGGTTCTGAAAAGGTTGGGATTGAAATAGATTTGATACCAATCACAGATAAGTTGGACCAAAAATATATGGTAGTGCAATATTCGATAATGTACTAAATCAACAAGAAACTACTACTCTATTAGAGTCAAAACTATTTTCCCACTGAAATCGTTATCATGGAGAGTTCGATCCAACTTTTAGGACAATCCAAATTCTTTCGAATGTGAGGGATCCGTGTCTTTTTTCAACACTCAAACCTCAAATGATATTAAATTTGGACCGCCAACTACCATGTGGGTAACAAAACCTCGTTATCACTAGCAAAAAAATCATACTATTTTAGTATTTGATCGGAACAAGCACATCCAGTTGAGCTCCAAGCTTCTCCCAGCAACCTTCTCCGCTTTAACTCTCACTGTTTCTTCCTCTTGTACATCGCTCGAGCTCTATCTTTTCTCTTCATCTCCAGCGCCTAAATAATCGGACATATAAGTTAATGCCTCAGAGGATTTAAAGGCCAGTTTCCAAATGTTAAAATCACTGAAATAAACAAATTGACTGACTCTAGCAACAAACACAATCTACAGTGAATTAACGGTAGAGGCAGATCAGGAGACATGCTTTGAAGGAATATTTAGTAGATAGATCATATACACAAGAAGTTGAGACATGAAAAGAAAACGAAAATCAAATGCAAGTCGCCACAGTGCTATATTATATGTTTACAGAAAATAGGAAGATTCATTTGTAAAACATGTCAATGACAGGCGCGCATATACCAGAGATTGAGCATTTAACTTACCCTGATAATATCATAGTGGTTCCATCCAACCTCAGCCGAGAGTTTACCCAATAAACAGTACTTGCGCCAAGCTTGCAGCCGCAAAACCCTATTTGTCAAACAGCCAATATAAAAATGCCAGGTATCAGGCACTACAAATGAAACATAAAGGTAAATAAAAATATATCTCAGCAGTGAACTAACTTGAGAGCGTCAGGAATAATCATCCTCTTGATCTTGTCATATGGTGGAGCCGTGGAGGTACATCCTCGTAAACCTTCAAACGATGCTGTAAATATATTTATCCCTTTGTTTCTCTAAAAAAATCACAAATCTGAGCTTCAAAAATGAGTACAAGGGAGGGTCCCCAACACACATGGAAAAATCCGACATCAAACATTGCCGGGTTATGATTTCTGACACGGTCAACTCTATAAAGTCAAACTTGTTCCAGGCCAGGGACGTCGTTGACTTTCTTGGTGGATTCTATAATAAATCAGTTAATTACTGAAAAAAATGAATTGGTAGTTGACAAATCACAAGTACAACACACATAAATAATATCCACCGACAAAAAATACAGACTCGTTGCATGTATTATTATTATTTTTTTTAATTTAATAAAATAATACTAAATAATTAACACGAATTATTTTCAATTTAGAAGAGTTGTTCGATTAAAAATAAAAGTTTCGTTTAGTTTTTTCTATGTAAAATATGGAGTGGCTTGAGAAGTTTTTTAGTAGGATAAGAAGGATAATTATGTAATTAAATATTTTGTTTTTCTCTAAAGTAGTTACTCTAAGGTATCACACTTAATAATATAATATAGATAATATAGATATACGTACTAATACGTGATGTATACGTCACATGTGTTTGTTTTAATTTTTTTTAAGTTTAATAATTTTTTTACAAAATAGGGTAATATTATAACTATCAAAAGTTATAACAAGGGAAGATTTTGTAAAGTATCAAAATTTACAAAACCAAATCTCCATATCATCCACGGGATAACCCTATTATATATCATGCACGGTGAACTAAAATAGAAGCCAAGCATAATAAAAACTTTTTTGCAAAAAAAAATATTTTCTACCTACGTACATTGAATTTTTCGTTATCAAAATTTAAATCTTGTTTCCCCAAAAATTACGGACCCATTTTATTTGTAATAAATGAAGGCTTAAGTATCCTTACTTATCTTGTCATTTCGTATTAATATTTGTTAAATTGATGGGTTGTTCGGACATAGAAAAGTTGGCGATAGAAAAATAAAATTAATTAATTAACCATCAACATTGCAATTGAATCGATATTTAGTAATTAATGTAGAAATAAATTACGGAAAATTAAACGTGGAATTAATAAAATGGATTAATAATAAATTAATTAAAGAATTAGACCGGCCACTAATTGAATCAATATTTAGTAATTAATAAGCGTAAGCTTTAAAATTTACTGCTGCGTAGAGGTTTCAAACAGAAAATGACAGTATTCAATATTATTCATTCATTTAAAAAAAGTACATGTAGTTCAAATATTTCGTTAATAAATAATTAATACGACATTATCATATGCCACTATTTGCATGGATAAAACTAAATATTTGCTGAACTGAGTTGGCTATATCTTCCGCTGCAACCCTTGTTTCCCCACCAATCTGCATGCATAAAGCGTCACAAATTAATAATTTGTAAATTGAAAATACGTACATGTATGTTGTTCTTATTTATAAGAAAAGTTGAGAAGTACCTTGACATTGAAAGAATAGAGAACAGTTTGCTCAATAGTTGTGATATTGGTGTGAAGAATACTAAGCTGCAAATCTTCGAGTGCAGCTATCAATTTAATCAGCTGGCCAACTCTTCTTCTTGATAAAATCTTGATCAAAGCGTCAAACCCTAAAACTTTCACTTCAACATCTGCCAAGCATGACTTACTCTCACCTGTTTCCTCTTGTAATCCAGGGTCATATTCAAGAAGCTTCGTTTGTGGATCATTTGGAACACCCACCGGAGGAAACATCAATGGCGGTTGAGGAGTCTGGACACCGAGGGACGTCTCTCCAGGCCTCTGGCCATCGCCATAGAGTCGCCTTCTTTTCTGTGATTCAAGGCATTGGAGGAGTTGTTCTAGTTCCCTCACAAATTCAATGGCTCCACCAATTATCGAAGCTTGATCACCCTGATAACAATGTATTCGGGTTAAAGTTTACACTGTTAGAAATGAAGGGGATTTCATTTTTGAGGAAACTATAACACGAAGATAATATTAATATTAAAGCTTATACGTGTGAAGTTTTTTTACCCTTTGGACGTAAGAACTAGGCATCAGAGATCTCAAAACGCGAAGGTGCTCGTTCATTTGCTTCCTTCGGTTCCGTTCAACCGCGATATGTGTCATCCTTTGGCTCTCAACTTCTTCACTTGTCTTCAAAGTTCTTGGCCTCTTTTTCTTGCTCTTACTACTACCACCTTCTACTAGTGGAGTTTTTTCGAGATTTTCTCCAAGAAACCTCAGTTGCACCGAAGCATTATTTTCGACATCAACCCTAGTTTGATCATCACCTATTCTATCATCACTCAACCCTTTGTAGCTTTCTTGATTTTCTCCAAAGTTTTGAGGAGCCATTAACGAGAGATGATGATCCTCCTGCAACTTGTCGTTCAGAACAGGGAACTTGAGGAAGTAAACAGGATCCATACCGCTTTCTTCCTCGCAGGTTTTGGCTTGATTTAAGGCCAACTTAGGCCCAAAATCAGCGAACTGCATCACATCTGCAAAACTCAACTTGTCGAATGAAGATGAACCACAAAAATTTGACGCTAGAGAAGGCTGTAGCGGCAGAGATTGCGTCGTATTTATCATGTAATCCACCATTTGATTTGTACTTTGATTAGTGGATCCTTCTCCAATTTGTTGCTTCATTAATTCTTGATCATGAGTTTGAGCTTCAAGAGAATAGTCCAGTCCAGGCAGATTTCCCTGCAAAACATTTACTTCAAAGTAAAACAACACGGGCATAATTACCTCAGAAAATACTCCCTTTAATCAACAGCGACAAAATAATTAAACAAATCAGTGAAACAGCCAAACAGGTAGGTTAAAATCATACACACACAATCTTTACTTGATGGCAAACGTTAATTTTGTCAAAATATACGTTTTGTAAGAGCTAGCATAGCAAACAAGAAATATAAACTCTTTATATATATAATACATGATATATATAGCATACCGGGTAGCTTCCATCTTTCTCCATTATATACAACTCCACTGGCTTTTACCCAAGAAACCCTAGTGGGCTCAAATCATGAAAGTAGACAGTCCTAGACAGAATTTTTTACAGCTATGGTCCACCATCCTGAATCATGTAAAAAACAATCGATCAAGAAACAAAACTAAAAATTTAAATCAAATAATTGATACTTTGACATATCATGTAGTGACAAAAATAATTAATTACACAAGCACATATATGAAAGATAAATAAAGACAAAAATGAGTGAACCACACCTTAAACCTTCATAGAAACAGTAGGAAAAATCAGAGAAGTGAAAAATGAATAAAAGGGTCTTGTTTTTTGCGTGGAAATAACTGATATTTTATGTACTGTTGTCTGAAATATATGAAGAAGGGAAGCTTATAGTATTATCTTAAAAAATGGAGTACTTGAGTTCTGACTTTATCCATGTACAAATTCGCAAGATATATACATACATGTGAAGAGGCGAGGAGCCTCGGGATTAATTTCAACCTCACATAAAAAATCACCTCACCTTTTTCACCTCTTTTCATTAATGTGTATCACAGGTCACCACCTTCTTTTTCATGACTATTTAATTAATTAAACGCTCGAGATTGGACCGTATTGTTTAAAAGTTTGAATCTTGAAACGAGGAGATATATTGTATGCATCTTGGATTTTGCATCTGTACCCATATTAACCAAATTAAAGTATATACATACATACATATATAAATATATGTATGTGTATAGTAGAGTTATGAGAATTGTATATATGGAGTTGGACATTAATTCTATCCGAGCTAGCTTTTGAGGTTGATTTAGGTCCAACTCCCAGTGTCGACATGATATCAAAACTCAACCCACCACCAAGAAAATTTTCAATGGGATTGGAGAATATTTAGAGCTAAATCAATTACGTGATGTGGTGACCATTAGCTCAATAAGTGTATTAGCTTTTTCCTACTCGACATAAGGAAATCCAGAGTACATGTCATTACCAACCATCAGTAAGTCCATATTGATACTAGTAACTTCATTAGCATTAGCAACATATATTCCTGCGCAATACTTTTGCTATGTCATCAAAGATACGTTTCTTTGTCAGCAAGGCTGACAAACGGAGACTTAGGCAGGAAGAAGGCCATGGCAGATGGACAGATCGATCGAGTCCCGCCGCTGCTATATTTAGCCAATCAGTGGCCCCTACTCGACCGATTCTAACATTTCCTATGTACAATTTGGAAGGACCGATATTCGTCCCGACCCATCTAAACCTAGACCCATATCGTCTCAACTCTCAACCCATGCCCCTTAGACCTGTCATTTAATTAATTATATTAATAATATGTTTTCTGACATTTTTTTATTTTTAACTTGTTTGATTATAATAAAAATATCCAAACAAATTATATAACACACTTTCAACTAAAATTCAAAAGTAGCAATTCTATTGAATCAATATTCCGTATAAATCCCACTACATATTAATTGGATATAACAATATTCAATCTACTATGCATAAACCTATACGGATTTTTTATATGGGTCGGGTATTATTAAATTCATTGCCTGACCCATACCCGTGTGGGTACAAAAATTGAATGCCCATAGCCGACCCACATCTATTTAAGATCATCCTGCAAACTCGACCCAAATATATTGGGTTCGGGTCAAATACCTTTTCTACCCGTACCCATTGTCATTTATAATCGCAAACATGTTGGGAAAAATGTACGTGATCAACTTCAAAATATGTGTATATTTGTTGCCATGGCAAACTTGAAACGCCATTGTTCCTCACAAGTATTTACAATCGTCGGCAACATGTTTCCTAAGATGCTAAAAACTAATTAAAACTTCGTAGTAATACCATTATAAATATGGAAGACCTAGCTACGAGTCACAATAAGTTTGGAATGTTACTATATTTTTGGTGCATGTACAAACTCTCAACTTTAATCGAATATCAAATTCTAAGCATTAGCTTCTTAAAAATCTAAATTTAAGATTTTATATAGTACAAATTTGAATTAAACCGTGATGACTTTTTTTTAAAAAAAAAATGAAAATTAGAAAGAACTAGTGGGATATATTGAAAACTTAGTGATGAAAAACTTCATATTTTACGATGTTCAAATGTCATATTTTTGTTTTTTTTAAATGTCATGTTTTTTAAACTTTCTATATATAATGTTGACTGCTTTGGCTTCTAAAATCGAACAATAGATTCTCAATTTTTATATTTAATCTTAATATACTTGTTCTTCATCGTATACTCTCCTACTTATGTGGGTAAATTCGTTAGACTATATTTTTAATTTTACATATGTTTATTTTTTCTAATTTTGTGATGGAAATGGTGGAGTTTCGTGTTTGTACATCTTTAGTTCTGTTGAAGAAATCATTTCTTCATTGCAAAATATATATTCACGGGAATTTCAGCATGAAATCCGGTTTTTAAATATCCCTTTACAACACAATTGGTCCATAATTAATCTTGCTTCAGCAATAATTATTATTGAATCGTCGTCAACTGTTATAGGGTGGGACAATTTTTTCTTGTTTAGAAACATCGCATATTTAATTATAATCGTCGATTTGGACGATGAATCAGGGTATTTCAATTGATTTTTTGATGATAAAATCTTATTTAAAGAAAATTAATTATGGAATTTATATGTTTTTATTTTTAGTATTGAATATTGAGTCATCACCTACCTCGTCCCTCGATCTTCTACCGTTGACCGCCTTCCATCAACCAATTTATTGGGATTCATATATGTTTTAAATTTTAACGATAATTTGTTTTAAAATTATTTGCTTAACTTCAAATACAGGTTTACAACGTGACAAACTTCCTGAGCAGAGTATGTCTCTTGTGATACAGTCTCGTGAATTTTGTGAGACGGGTCAACCCTACCTATATTCATAATAAAAAGTTATTCTCTTAGCATAAAAAGTAATATTTTTCCATTGATGACCCAAATAAGAGATCCGTATAACAAAATACGACCCGTGAGACCGTCTCACACAAGTTTTTACCTCCTGAGCGAGCACCCTGGTGGCGATGAAGTCTTATTTATAAATATATTACAAAAACTTCAATTTTACTAGATAAATCTCTTATTTAATATGATACATAAAATAATATAATATATATATATATATATATATATATATATATATATATATATATATATATATATATATATATATATATATATATATATATATATATGCATCGATAAGTCTGTTTATTAGAAATGATATTATTTCAACATATTTAATTTTTCTTCATCAACAAATTTTGGATCTGAAATATAACATGAGAATAATATAATTTCAACGAACGAATTTGAGGATGTCGGCCACGGGAGCGCGGCTAGGTTCATGTTGGACGAATTCTACGTTGGAGAGGTCGATCCACCGAGACATGAAACGAGATCGAATTCAATGTGTGGTGCATCCTCAGGCCATGTTAGAGCTATCGCGGACAAGCCACTGGAATCGGCTATTAATAATCGTCTTCTGTATTTTGTTGTGGCTTTTGCAATCACGTACAATTCTTTGTATGGGGCTGGGGGTCAATGTCTTCATCCCATAAAGCCAGAGTTGTTGATAAGGTCGAAGAAACTGGACTTGGACCTCAATAATTATATACATATAATAAGATTATTTCGTGTACCTAATCTAATTAACTGAAATCTTGTATGTTTTATCTATTTTTTTGTTAAAATAGATCTCATATGCAATTATCTCACGGATCTATATCCATGAAATGAGTCGACTCGATCCATTTTTATAATATAAAAAATAATATTTTTGACATAAAAAATAATAATTTGCAATCAAATCAACATATATCACCGTAATATTTTGCAATGACATAATTAAACAAAAAATAATAGTTTTGAGAATAAAAATAATATTTTGGACAAAAAAATAATATTTTTCATCGTCGGATCAGGTTGATGATTCTTTTCACACACATATCATGATTTTTTTTATATGTTTTTATTAATAATATAAGCTATGCAGAAAGTTAAATAAATAAATCAGTCATATTCACGACTATAATTTTAAGATTGGACACTTCTTCTTTTCATGAGTTTAAATTTAGAAATTGATTGCATTCCATATACTTCACTATTGTGAATATCCGATCGATCAATTTTGGATTCAAATATTTTTACTTTGTTAGGAGAATGACATGGCTGATTCGTGTAGTTCTCGATCTTCTGGGAAAAAAATGAATACATATCGAGTGTCCATTTAAAACAATCTGAATTCGAATGTAAGGGGTCCAACTAATTCATCTTATCCAATGTAGATATTCCAAAAGTTGGTGTGTGTATTTAAGAAAGATTAAGTAAATAATTTTACGTACATAAAATTCGAATATTTTCCCAATGTCAGTGCCCGAGGTTTGAGCTAAAAAATACACACAGGTCACTAAAATATATACAACCATCGAATGCCTAGCGCATATGATTATTTTGTAAAAGTTAAAGGTAGGTGGTCTTGGAATAACATATTGTCCCGAGGATGCATTTTTCCGAAGCACCGCATTGTGCTATGGCTGCTTGCTCAACGCAAGTTACTAACACGTGATATACTTGGGTTTGTTGAAGACAAACAATGCGTGCTTTGCCATGAATTCGAGGAATCGAACACACACCTTTTCTTCAAGTGAAGGATCTCGAAACTGATTTGGGATGGTGTGCGGCATTGGCTAGGCATGAAGAAGATTATGGGTACCCCAACATCGATTCTGAAAGCTTTTCAGAGACGTACAGAGAGAAGTCTACAGTGAATAGAATGAGAGTCACGGCTCTTGTAGCGATAATTTACTATGTCTAGAATTTGCGTAACAAAGTAATGTTTGAAGCTGAAAAACTGTATGTTGAAAGGATAATAAGGAAGATTCAGATCCACACTTACAGATGTTTACCTTCTTCCTCTCATTTGTTTTCTAGTTTGACGTAGGTAGATTGCAGTGTTTCGATTTTAAGTGTATCTCTTGAGGATGTTCAGTTTACTTGTATTTGTAACTCTTTTTACCTCTTTTAATAGAATTACTTCATTAAAAAAAAATATGAGTTTTTCTAAAAACTAACTTCGAGAAAGATAATCAGAGAGGGTAGCAGCAAAGAGTAAAAATTTAATTAAAAATCATATACATCAAACCAAACACCACAGCAAATGCAAGAACAGTGAACAAGAATTCTTGTACCCGTAAAGCTTTAAAAAAAAATGAAGGATACATAGCCTAGGAATACACCAACCCGCTGTTTATACGCAGAAAGTCAAGTGTTATTTATTGATCACGCGTCTGATCGAGCTGTGAGACACTGAAAGAAGCTAATTAAAGAAAGTAAATGGCCGCGCAGTTCAAATGACATCGATCGTTTGGTTTAAGTATTTATCAGATCTAGAAAACAATACATTAGGTAATCATGTGATCATTTAATTTCACTGAAAACGATCAACTTTTGAAAACGAAATAACTGTAATCAACTTGTGGGTAGGAGCAGAATATCAGTAATATGTATCCAAAGCTTATAATAAATTGCGGAAATCAAGAATAATGCTAAAAGCAATTATAATTCTTCCAATTTAGGATTCGTAAAAAAAAAAAATTATTCCAATTTAGCGAGTCTGAAAACAGGTGACGGTTGGAAAATATTAAATATTTTGCCCGATCACATTGCAACATACATTTACTGCAATAAAGTTGGGCAGGCGAGTAATAGAGGACCTACCATGTGGTTTGAATTTGATGCATGCATTTTTCAGTATAAATAGTGCCTTGAATGGATGATCGAGAATTGTGTGGAGGTTAGGTTTCGTTTAACAACTAATGATGAGTGGATTTTATCGTGCATTTGTGGGTTTTTGTTTGCTGGTTTTGGTTTCTGATTGTGCTGTTTTTGGGGATGTCAATGGAGGTTATGATGATGAAAAGTTGCTACCTAGGCCTTTTCTGCCCAGGCCTTTCTTGAAGCCACCATTGTTGCGCAAACCTCTTCCTATAGGGCTTGGGGTTGGTATAGGTGGTGGAGGTGGTTTGGGTGGAGGTGGTGGATTAGGCGGTGGCGGAGGTTTGGGTGGCGGCGGTGGATTGGGTGGTGGCAGTGGTGGTGGTTTGGGTGGTGGTGCTGGACTAGGACATGGCGGAGGTCTAGGTGGTGGTATTGGTCATGGAGGGGGGCTAGGTGGAGGTGCTGGTCTTGGAGGTGGAGCTGGTCTTGGAGGTGGAGCTGGTGGTGGACTAGGACATGGTGGCGGCCTAGGTGGTGGAATTGGTCATGGCGGGGGACTAGGTGGAGGTGGAGGTTTAGGAGGTGGAGGTGCTGGTGGGATTGGCCATGGTGGCGGACTAGGTGGAGGTGCTGGTGGTGGACTAGGTGGTGGTGGAGGTTTAGGTGGTGGGATAGGTAAAGGTGGTGGGATTGGTCACGGCGGTGGACTTGGTGGTGGCGCAGGAGGTGGACTAGGTGGAGGTGCTGGTGGTGGAATTGGGAGAGGTGGTGGACTCGGTGGTGGTATAGGCCATGGTGGCGGCTTAGGTGGAGGTGCTGGTGGTGGAATTGGGAAAGGTGGTGGTGGAGGTTTAGGTGGTGGGATTGGTCACGGTGGAGGACTCGGTGGTGGTGCAGGAGGTGGACTAGGCGGTGGTATAGGTCATGGTGGCGGATTGGGTGGAGGTGGAGGTCTCGGTGGTGGTGCTGGTGGCGGACTAGGAGGTGGATCCGGTGGCGGTTTGGGTGGAGGGGGTGGTTTAGGTGGTGGTGGTGGACTTGGTGGTGGAGGTGGATTCGGGGGTGGTGCTGGTGGAGGTGGAGGTGGAGGTCTAGGAGGCGGTGGTGGTTTTGGTGGTGGAGGCGGCGGAGGTTTTGGTGGCGGTGGAGGCTTTGGTGGCGGCGGAGGAGTAGGAGGTGGAGGCGGCTTTGGCGGTGGTGGCCATTAATCCGTCTATTCTCGTGTTAAAGAAATTGGTCTTGTAATTTAAACATGCAATATTATAATTTGCGATCGTAATTAAACAGTATTTATTTTCTTTAATGCTATGTCATCTAATTAATTAATATTCTTAGTTATACATGATTGATATATTTAAAGTACTTAAAAGAAATATCTGTCCTTTCGGCTTTTGTACTAAAAATTTCTATATTAATTGACATATTAATTATTTTCTGTGTCTAAATTATATAAAAAAAATTCCACAATATATTTCCTCTCTTAAATATTCTTATTCGTAGAAGATAAAACGAACCATAAAAAATAGTGACCTTGAGAATCCAAGATAGTGCATATTATATAGTAAATTATATTATTTAATATTTACTTTTATATGCATCATTGGAACAGTAGGAGTAATTTGAAATTATATGAATGACTTGATTCTTTAATTCATCGTACCACGCCATTTGTTGACTTGCCAATTGCCATACATACTTCATCCAAATCACAAGAAAGAGTCAAGGAGACACCATTTTCCCTTTCTATATGGGCCTAAACTCAATGCCTTCGACCATAAGTCCAAACTTTCCATGGGGATTATTAATCTCAATCAACCAGACCTCTATTTCACCATCATAATCCTCATTCTTATTGTAAAACTTTCCCATTTCAATCTCCATCCATCCATCATCTCTCATTTTTGCCATTTTCCCAGTTTCTCGACATTCTTTGTGCTCGCTCCTCGTATTTTCGTCGTCGATGAATCTTACTACCGTGCTTGATGATTTAAGGCCATCCATCTTCTCAAGCCAAAACACTAAATATGCAGCATAATGGGCATTCTTTGACAGAATTCTAGCTTTTATTCTTCCTTGGATATGGATCCAACCTACAGATCGTAGCCTCGCGACTTCTGCAAATCTAAAGTTTTTATACATAACAAAAAAAAGAAGATATTACGTATTATGCAAACAAAATAAATGTATGTTCTTATATATATAAATCATAGATAAGTTGCATTTTAATATATATGTACATTTGTGTATTATTATTATTATTATTATTATTATTATTTTTATTATTATTATTATTTATGGATTCGAACCTGGAGTTGGTGTGTGGAATGAAATCCCAACAACCTTTCCATGAAATTTGAAGTTGTCTTGCTCCAACCATAAAGCATTTCTTCCCATCTCTCTTGTGAAGGGAAAAGCTCTGGTTACATTTCACAAAATTTATGATCACATGCATAAAAATATAGCAGTAAAATATAACAACAATTAATTTTATTTTGCTATAATTATTATAAATTAATCAGAAGGCTGATATATAGCAATAAAATATTGACGTACGTATGATCGATATAATTGTGTCTTTCGTGTAAATTAATAAATGGATCGTTTATAATATGACGTAAGAATGTCAATTTATCAATTATTGCGTCCTTTTTTTCGATAAAGTGGTACTGCGTGCATGGGCCATGGCTTTTACAATAATTAAGTGCAACAATTTTTATCAAATAATTTGGTGTAATTGTACTTTTTGTCAATGAATTACGTTATGCAAGAATAGGCGAGAATCGTCGAGGATCTCTAAACTTACAGCAAAACAAAAACAAAACAACACCTCCGATCCGGGATAGTACGGTAGATGAACAACTACTTTAACTTGTGTATATTAATAAATATAAATAATAAAATTCCATTGATCATAAGCATGCAGAATAATGTGAAATAAAATTAAACGATAAATAAAGAAATCTATCAACAAACAAATATAAAACACTATGTACATATATATCATATGTAAAGAAATTAATTAAACAACACTGGTGATTGGAGTATTAGCTTACCATTTTTCCTCCATCAACAAGAATAGGAGAGTGACAGAGATGGAAATACAACTCTTTCTTGGTGGCGTATCTGAGAGGAGAAATCGATTCAGAGACAATTTCTTGATATTCAGATGGCAAAAATCTCTCCCAAACAGCGTCCGACTCGACTGCCGATCCGAATTCTTTCGATACAATTGATGATCTTGAAGCATCCAAAGGGGATGTAAATGATAGGATCTCAGAAATGCATCCCTCAGGCAACCTCGCAAAAGGGTCCATTCTAATATAAATTTCTCCTTGTGTTGTTTCCAACTAATGAATCGAGATTGATTTGTAGAGGCTATGGAGTTTGTTTATACTTGTAGTAATTCGCAAGATAATTAAGTAACGTGTTTATATATACTTGAAAAAATGTCAATAGATGTTGAACCAAAAGGACTTTTGGCCTAAATTATAATATTGTGTTTTTTTACCAAACATGATAGACTTCACTCATCTCTCTTCGTCTTTGTCAATCTTGTTCAATACACTTTTCTATTATATTGTTTTATTTTATTGGACGTGCGATCTTATTGTATTTAATTATTTATCAATGGATTCGCGACTAAAGGTTTCGTGGATTTGGTTCTGTCACTAATTTCTATATGTGTTTTTGTTTAATTTGATTCGGTGAGATCTTATTTATTGTAGTTAGTCAAATATGCATTCTAAAGTTCTAAACTCCATGCATGGCTTTCATTATTGAACGAACATGTCCCAAGGGGTCAATGGAAGAACTAAGATTTGAAATCTACCTGAGCTAGAATTATGACCGACGATTCTTCTCCCGCCAGGAACAGACGACACCGTCGAGAAACAAGGGGGGTTGGGTTTGTTTGATTCAGTATGTTTGGGCTCACATATGTTTTCATATTGGGTTTTATTGTATTAGTTTTGGGCCACCGTTCTAATCTAAAAGTTGCCCAAAATAATACATAAAAAATTTTAAAAAACAATTGGGCCACCGAGGTTACAGCCCGGGTGCGCCAACACGTAGCTCCGCCCTTGTAATAATAGATTAAATGAATTATTGATCAATAATTAAGATTTTGATTTCATCAGCGAGCTTGTCACATATAGTTTTGTACAATATGGTTTATCTGATTAATATGATTTCAAGTTATTGTGTTAATTTTAGAGTTTACCCAATTGATACTTAAAAGTAGCGGATGCGTGTTTCTACGTCATAAAAAAAAATTGGACAACCACCGTCAATTTATAAAATTAGCATTTGATCATATTATTATATTCTAATATTAGATACCGTAGCATAAATATTATATGTTCAAATGCACAATATAGAAGTAGTCTAATAACTATTAACTAATCAAACATCTTTTGTGAATATTCGGCTTGTTCCAAATATTCAAATTCACGTACTACGAATTTTAATTCTGCCAAGGTTTTAGACGACGGATACTCGAATTTTTTTACAGAGTTCTCTTTGATCTGTTGCTGCATGTGAGGAACTTTTTTAACCCGCTTTAAAAAAAATAATTAACGGCTCATTAACGACTCGCCGTTAAAACGAGTGGTCCACGAAATCATTGTACACCGATGCCACATGATATAAACTCCTTTTCAGACACTCAACGGTTGACGTGACTGACATCACCGTCTATGTCCTTCAATGGCGCACGTTAGTCTCACTTTACGATAAATACTATTGTGGAAAAGCTGAACACACACACCCCTCCTTACCCTACACGCCTCCCGTAAAGAAAAATATCAATTGAAGAGTACTGATAGCTGTCTCAAGTGAACGAAGCATTGGCTTATATTTACTGATTTTTCCTGTGTCGAGGGTTTATATCGGAGCTGAAATATGCCAATGAATTGTTTCTTTGGGATGGAAATTTGGAGGAATTTGTTGTCGGTGGATTTCAATTCTGGAGGCTGTGGATGCTGATTTTTCTCTGGAGTGAACTGAAATCTGGCCGTTTGGATTACTCGATTGTGCCATCTGTAGATCTGGACAGGCCTTGTTGGTAATGGTGCACTTCGTGAAATTGCGGTCCTTTTCCGGTGTGTTTTATGTGACTTCTTTGAATTTCCGTGCTTTCATTTGTCAAGAAATTTTTCTGTTTAATTTGGTTTTCAACCTTTTCATGGCAATGTAGGAAGAGTCGAGTTGATTGTATGAAAATTTGATAAATAAGTCGATATCGATGTCTGCTGATTGCTTGAATTGTAACTGTTTACTTCAGTTTCTAAGAGTTGATTTAAGAATTCTTATTATTTTCCTTATATATTGAACCTCTTTTATGTTAGTTTAAGTAACTTGACCTTTAGTTTTTTAGTAAGTGCATTTTTTTTATTGTGTTGGACTCCATGAGAGAATATTGAGCAAGGACGAGTTCTCGACCAGATTTATAGCATCATTCGATTGATGAAGGCGTTTTTGGGAAAAGGTCCATGAAATAGCAGTGACTCTGTTTTTTTAACTTTTGTTGGAGCGTGTGCCATAGGAGGAGTTCAACTTGTAGATTGTTATTTCGAAACGGTTCACGACTAGAATACATCATGATTTGCTTTGTGTCTAAAGAAGGGGGGCTAGGTTTAAGCTTGTTATATCATTTTCTTTGAAAAACTTGTCATGTTATGTCAGCAAATCCAAATGCAAACATCTCCGCATTATTGTTAGTATAATTTTGGAGATTCATATGCCCCTCTTGGATTTGAGCTTCCTTGTGTATAAATAAAAAACAGTGGTGAGTGAAACCTATTTTGTCTATTGAATCTATGGAAGCTCAAAGAGGGTAATATGGTACTGGAATTTCATGATAGATATGAAAAAGACGGGTCTGATTACGTCTATTTGGTACCCCAGACTGAATCAAGAAACATAAAGGATGCTAGATAAATATTGTGGGCTCAGTTAAATGTAGCTGAATAAAGTTGGGATGATAAATAATTTGGCTAGGTACTAGTTTTTATACTGTGAGTGGCTTTAGTTAATTGTCTGCTGCTGTTAAATTTTTCCTCCATTTTAGCAGTTGTTCAGCAACCATGTTTCAACACTTTCTGTATGTAATCTGTATTACAGGGTTGCTACCAGAGGGCTGTTGGTCTGTCCTTAAATGTTTTCTTCTCTTTTGCTGTTTGATATCCATCACCAATGCAAATTTAGGAGATAATATATTAGAAAGAGAAGATTTGTATTCAGCCACAGTTCTTGTGGAAGCACGAGCTATGCCTGAGTTTCCACTATCTGCCAATAGACCTCTTTCCTGGGAACCTCATCGAAAACATCCGAATCCTTATGTTGCACCTGCTCAGTCGCCTGGCTATGATCATTTTGTGATTTCTGCTCCCCATTCTAGTTCTCGTCTGTCCAAACCATTAATGGAAAAGAGTGTATCAGTGCCTGCCAGCACTAGCCTTCCAGCTCCTCACCTGTTAGAGGTTGCGCCAACTCAAGCTGAACCTAATACTATGCCCACCGGCTTATCTCAGCCTCCACTTTCTCCAAGCATCTCTAGTAAGATTGATGTTCTTTTTCTCCATTTTCTTGCAGAAAGATTTATATTGAATTTATTCTTTGTCAGGCCACCACCGACTATTTTCTTTTCTTTGGGCGACCAAGAGGGATTATGCTGAATACTTAGCAATACTCTTTGATGAACATCACTCATCCTCACTTTTTAATTTAATATTTCATTTTGCGCCTTTTTTTCCCTTTTGGCAGATTGTTGTGGACCAGACACAGTACTAAAACGGGAGAGCCGGGGGTGCCACTGTGTTTATCCATTAAAGCTTGATATTCTATTGTTGAATGTCTCTTCTAACCCCAATTGGAATCTTGTTCTAGATCAGTTTGCTTCTCAACTTGGTTTGTTGGTTTCACAGATTGACCTTATCAACTTTTATATGGTCAGCGTATCTGGCCTTAATATATCGATGGATATCACTCCACACACTGGTATCAGTTTTTCTGCCAGTGAAGTTACTAAAATAAACTCCTCACTGTTGATGCACAAGGTCCATTTAGATCCTGCTTTAGTGGGCGATTATCGGCTTCTTAATATAACGTGGTTCAAACCCATGGTATCTTTTCAAGGTAAACTTCATGTTTCTTGTTATTGTGCTAATATTAAATATCAACCCCTGCTTGTTCATGGTGAATTTTAAATTTTTGACTGTTTATGGTTTTCTATTGATTGGATTGGTGCATGCAAATGTCATAAGAAAAAAATTGATTGACTATTCGAGTTGAGAATATTGATGTTTCTTTACATCTGGTGTCATATGTGGCAATATACCGCCAAATGGTAGCAAACTTCCGTGCTTAGTGTTATTCGAACTTTGCTGATGGCTCGACCAGGAATAAATCATTTGGTAGACTGTTTATAACATTAACTCTAATTTCAATATATTTACTGTGTTTTTTAGGTTCGTTCTTTTACTGTATGTCTGTACCTGTCTTTTAAATCAAATAAATCTCCCCATGACCACCTCGAAAAGAAAATTAAAGTGAAGTAACCATTTTGTTTTCAATACAGCTCCGCTATCTGCTGCATCTCCAGTCGTAGCACCACCTAACCGTCCATCAGGTCCCGCAGCCGTCAATACAAACAGAGAAAAACCACCAAGCTTAGTTCTTGTCATCGCAATTGGAGCTCTAATCCTGATTATTGCTGTCATCTCTATGGTTATAGTTTGCTTGTGCGTATCTCAGAAAGAGAAGAACGTGGAACCTCCTAAAGAAACAGGTTTGTGAAGTATCGTATTTTCTGTATTACTGCTTTGAAATTCATACGTGGTTGATCATTTCTAGATTAGTTTTCTATCATATCTGTTTTGTTTTCTTCTTGATGGTGGGGTTAATATGCCGTGGGTCTCAGACAGTCAGACCCAAATACCCAATATTTCCTTGGTTTTTGAGTTTTTTTAAAATAATTTTGAAAGCAAGAAATTTTTTTCTTTTTCTTCCTGTTTTGCTCTGGCTTTTCTCCTTATTCTTTTATTCAGTTATAAATTTGCAGAGCACTATGAAGGCCTTTGTTCGTTTGTTTTCATCATTTAACCTGCCCTTAAATTATCAAAAGGACTCGTGGTCATCATGGTCTATTGCCTTTTAATATTGGACTTCACTTTTTTTTTCCTGGGATCTCACCTGCTATTTTTATGGTGTGATAGTAAAACAAAGGACTCTGGAAACAATTCTGGCTGGGGTATCTCTTCGCCACCCAACAAGTGCTCGGATTCTCGCATATGATGAACTAAAAGAGGCCACCAATAACTTTGCTTCTGCTAGTATCCTTGGGGAGGGTGGCTTTGGTAGGGTTTTCAAGGGTGTTTTAAGTGATGGCACACCTGTAGCCATAAAGAAGCTTAGTAGTGGTGGACAACAAGGGGATAAAGAGTTCTTAGTTGAGGTTGAGATGCTTAGTAGACTGCATCACCGTAACTTGGTAAAACTTGTTGGTTACTACAGTAATCGAGACTCCTCTCAAAACCTACTTTGTTACGAGCTAGTTTCAAATGGAAGTCTTGAGGCATGGCTCCATGGTAATTTTTCATGATGATACATTATTCAAATTTTAATGATGATGCTTTTCAGCTGAAACTTTATGTTACAGGACCCTTGGGATTAAATTGCCCACTTGATTGGGATACTAGAATGAAAATTGCTCTTGATGCTGCTAGAGGGCTTGCATACTTGCACGAGGACTCTCAACCTTGCGTAATTCATAGAGATTTCAAGGCATCAAATATATTACTTGAGAACAACTTCCATGCTAAAGTTTCTGATTTTGGCCTTGCAAAACAGGCTCCTGAGGGTCGGACTAACTACCTTTCCACCCGTGTTATGGGAACTTTTGGGTTAGTGTTTTTCGTAACCATGTCTCCACCTCCTTTGACTTGTCCAAAGTCCAAGATTTTATTTATTTAATTCAACACTTTTGACAATTCCAAATCTTTTACAGTTATGTCGCGCCTGAGTATGCCATGACTGGTCACCTTTTGGTAAAGAGTGATGTTTACAGTTACGGAGTGGTTCTTCTTGAACTGCTGACTGGGAGAAAGCCTGTAGATATGTCGCAACCCACCGGCCAAGAGAACCTTGTGACATGGGTTAGTTGTATTATAAGATCTATCCTCGTTATTTATGATTTCGTCATGTGAAGTCAGTTCTTGCTCTATGTAGGTTATGTTCATCAAGTTAAATTGCTAATTGTCTGTAAACCCATTGATTTAATTTTTAAAAAAAAGCTTGATCAACTCCAGTTTGGCGATTCATGCTATATTGTTTACAGGCGAGGCCAATACTGAGAGATAAGGATCGACTGGAAGAACTTGCTGATCCAAAACTTGATAGTAAGTACCCAAAGGAGGATTTTATTCGGGTTTGCACCATTGCAGCTGCTTGTGTAGCCCCTGAGGCTAACCAACGGCCAACCATGGGTGAAGTGGTACAATCCCTCAAAATGGTGCAACGAGTTACTGAATATCAGGATTCTGCCATAGCAAATTCCAATAACGTACCCAATCTTAGGCAGTCATCTACGACCTTCGAATCTGATGGTGCGTCATCAATGTTTTCGTCTGGTCATTACTCAGGTTTGAGTGTCTTGGATAACGAAAATATATCTAGAACTGCTGTGTTTTCTGAAGATCTTCAGGAGGGTCGATGAGTATTTTTTATTGGATGGCGCATCGAGGCATTTTAACTATTGAGTGTAACAGTCCAAGTGATGATTGTATTGAAATGGATTGCGCGTTCCCTTCAGGATTCAAGAAAGGATGCCTGCAAACTGTTTTGGTAAGGTCAGTTATTGGTTTGGTCTTTATTCATGTTGTGTTGAAGGATTGTTCAGTTTTTTTCCCCCGAGTTTTAGGCATGTGTTTAGATTTTACTTTGTAAATACTTTTGGTTATCAAACATTTTGATTTGGGGGATCCCGTTATTTTATGCTGTCAATTTAGTATTATGTTTTGATTTATTTATGTATAAATAAATGTATTTCACATATATATGGAATTAAATTAAATTATACTTGGAATACAAGTGACATTCGTCCATATACGTGAAATCTTCTTATTTTGACGCATAAATCCAATTGTATACAATGTGAGTGCTAACTGCTAAATAAGGTGGAATTAAATTGACGTGTGATTATGTGAGACACACTCACAAAGTTAAAATCAACTTTTCATTATATATTTCTAAAATTAAAATGCAAGAATAAATCTTTGGGATCTCTCGGCTATTTGTCACGAACATCTTTACGAGACTTTTATTTCAAATACATGAAGGCTTGGTTGTATGATTTGTTAAAATTAAAATTTTGTAAAACACTTAATAATGTAGTTAAATATAACAAATTTCTTTTGTGTGAAATATATAAAAGAATATCGATTAATTATTTTGTAAAACATTTGATAACTCGCACCCTTGAATATTTCAAAATAATATTAGAATAAGAACCCAAAAAGCAAAAGAAAACACACCGTCAACACAAAAAAGAGCAAAAAGAAACGATGAACAAAAGAACTTCATTCTCTCTTTATACATACCTTCAACTCCATACTACTTCCTTCCCAAACTTTCCCAACTTGCATTTGCCGGCCAGGCATGGCAGTAGCTGTGTTTAAAGTGGTGCTGCTGCTGCTGTTAGTGTGCAGCTCCACCGAATACTCTGCGGCCGCAGCTACATGGTGTGTAGCGAAGAGTGACGCCAGCGATCAGGCTTTGCAAGTTGCTCTTGATTATGCATGTGGAGGTGGTGCTGATTGTGCTCCACTCCAATCTTCTGGCCTTTGTTATCTGCCAAACACGGTGCAAGCTCATGCCTCGTATGCCTTCAACAGTTATTACCAGCGAAAGGGGAGCCCCCCTGGTTCTTGTTCTTTTGCCGGCACTGCCTTCATAGCTCAAACCGACCCAAGTTCGTATCTTTTGACATACAAACAAAGTCACATACATTTATTGGTTGCTTATGTTTATATCTGCATTGATCCCTTATGGGTTTCATTGTATTTGCTTTAGTATTTACAAGGCGAAGCGACCTGTTTCCATGCACTATGAGCGTGTTCCTGAGTGCACATTTTAGAAAAATTTCTGTGTTTTTAAAAAATGATATGAGATTGAGATTTATCCAATTTATTCTTTTGTTCTAATTAATTGGTTTTTTTCAGATTTATCCAATTTATTCTTTTGTTCTAATTATTGGGTTTTTTTTAAAGGTTATGGATCTTGTGTTTATCCATCATCTCCAAGGTGTGTACTGTTCCTTGCCTGGCTCTAAGATTTGTCTGCTTTTTCGTTGTCGAGCGCCTTGTTGCTTTATCGAAAGTTGCTCGTTTTGCTTCTTTTTTCCACTCTTTTTTCTTAAAACTTTTTTCTGCACCTAGGTGCTCATGGCTAGAGATATGTTTTTCCAGGTACAAAGACTTCGGCATTAAAATAGTAGCTATCCAAGCCTAAATATGTGATGCAGAATTTCTCAAATTTAATTCATAATCTGAATTTTAAGCATAGGGTTCTTTAAAAAAAATCCAAATTCAAGATTTTGCCTCACACTGAGTACGTAGTTCGAATGTTTCTCCAAGTGGGAATGAAAGACGAACTTAGGAGCGACCACGATAGTCAATTGCATGTAATCATTCATATCCAGTTTATTGGAAGTGATATGATTCTCATGTGTTTGCATTGAAATTAAGCTGTGAGGGGTTTATGGATTAGATTCTCCGGTTCTCCCCATGTTTTCAGTTCCATTTTTTTAGGCTAACTTGTTTTTCACAATTTAGCATCTGATACTCATGCAAAAACCTTTTTCTAATGTAATTTTCTGCCCCTGACTTCTTTTTCCGAGGCCACACAATTGCTATCCTGATGCCTACATTGTAATATCCCCGTCTCACATATTTTCAGCACCGCGGGAGGCCTTATTGCACCAGGAGGCACAACGACACCTGGCTCGACTCCTAATACGATTCGACCAATGTCACCACCCGGAACACCACAGCCTCTATATGGAAATGGAGGGGGATTCACACCTGACATGGGAACACTACTCCCCGATTCCCCCAAGGCTAATGCTTCGCCTAACTCTTTGTTTAAGACACTCTTGTCCTCGGCCAGTACTTTCTTGTTAAGTATTTTGTTCATTCTTCAAAACTACATTCACTTAAAACTTGTTTAGCGCGGTTTTTTGTAGCTGGATGAAGCCTTCTTTTGTATCGGCATTTAAGCCATTCTGATTCTTGATTTAGTAGCTCTCCCCCGATTAACGGGAAGACGGCTGACAATATTGAAACGGGATCTCCACGAATCATGGACCTGTACAAATTATTTGGATGGAAGAGGGAAAATGTTGCAGATTTTTTTTTAATTCATGTCCAAAGCGAGACTGTTGGACTATATCCAATATGTTTAGATTTTTTTTTTAATATTTGAAAGTTAGTTTATCTTTATCAACGTCTAGAATCCATTTCTTTGTTGTAGCTACAATATTTCTGCCTTTTTTTTATTTGTCAATTTGTTTTGTCGATGATTTACAGTTTATTTGATAAAATTTGAGATGTAGTCTCATTTTTGGGATCTAATATTAACATAAATAACAAAAAAATTAACAAAAGATCAAAAATAAATCAATTGATATATTTCCTATATATTGTGTATAAATTAATTATAGTTTTTTAAAAAATTAAAGTTTCATATATTTTGCCGGAATTTGAAACCCACCCGGCTCCTCATTCTTTTTTGATATTTTGTTAAAATTTAATTATATAATTTAAAAAAAAAAAAAAAAAAACCCCCTTTGGACAGAAAGAGAGAGACGAAGGGAAAATAGAAATTCTAGTATTGTTACCAAATCAAATCATCGTTCCCCCGGCGCCGATCTGTTTTCTTGGCTCCATAAGCTGTAGCTTATTCTGCGTCTGCTTATTGTAGGGGAGAGTATAAGGTAGAAAAGATGAATTTATTTAGGTTAGCTGGAGACATGACCCATTTGGCCAGTGTCCTTGTTTTACTCCTCAAGATTCACACTATTAAATCTTGTGCGGGTAAGAATTTTTGTATCATTTTTTTGGGCTTTTAGTATGCATCAAAAGATCCAAGAAAGATTTGATTTCTGCAGCTGGAATGATCGATTAAAGACCCCACCCTTTTTATAATTTTGCAGTTGTCATGTTTAACATAGTTCATAAACTGTGATTGGTAGTTAAGGGGTGGAAATTGGGAAGAATTTTTTAAATTGACAAGGCAATATAATTGGAAGGTGTCGGTGTGTAATGCAGTGAAATTGACCAAAAAAATTCAGATCAAGATTGTTGTTTTTCCCTTATTTTGAACGAACAGCACCTCGCGGGTTGCATCAATGGATAATAGCCATGTATGTTTGTTTTATTTAATGTGGGGATATTATGTTGTACCCTCGTCAAAGAGATTTATGTTTCCTATTTGGGGCTGTGATTTATAATAATATGGGATGTTGCAAGATGACCTCCAGGTGGTATTTTGCTTTACTGATTGAAGATATATATGTATCCGGGGAGTTTCTTTCCAGTGGCTCAAAATAAATAGCATATGCTTTTATAATGTCTTTTATTTATTTTATCGTTGAAGTGATTTTGGGTGGGAAAGTAATGCAGTTAAAGGTGATCTTTTACTTATATTGATTAATATTGTGGTAGTGGCTTGGTGTGGTAAAGGGATGTGCTCTTCTAGACATGAAAAACTTCTGGGTGCCAAATAATTACGGATCAGAATATGCTTCTAATTGCTATTTGTGATTCTTGATCACAACAAGAATCAGGTCACCGGGCACTGGCAGTCTTCTATTTTCTCGTGGATTAGTTGACAGCCACTAGTGTTTTAACTAACCACATGGAACTTTTTCAATTGTCTGACATGTGGAGGAGGACCTTCAATGCAGTAACTTATTTTGTTATCACCTTGGTAATTATGATTGGTTCCTACAAACCACGAAAGCCTCAAGGTTCACTTTGAGCTATTTTGGTTTGACATGAAGTGGAAGTGATTTGTCTAAAGGTCCTGTTAAAAGGGGATCAAATCACCTGATTACATTCACTATAGTGTTTTTGGTGTAATTCATTAGGTTCACATATCACTTTATGAAAATAGTCCAGTCACTCATATAAAATTAATATGTTACTTCACTTTGTTTGATGTTGACTTTGTATCCATATGCATAGGCATTTCTCTGAAGACTCAGGAGCTCTATGCTATTGTGTTTGCTACTCGCTATTTGGATCTCTTTGTAGACTTCATCTCACTCTATAACACGCTAATGAAGTTAATATTTTTGGGAAGCTCCTTTTCAATTGTTTGGTACATAAGGAAGCACAAGATCGTTCGCAGATCCTATGACAAAGACCAGGATACTTTTCGTCATTATTTCCTTCTGCTGCCCTGTTTTTTACTAGCTCTGATAATACATGAAAAATTTACTTTCAGAGAGGTAACCTGACATCATAGACATCTGTTTCCTTTATATTATTAGTGTTTTATGTCTGCCTTTTATATGATTAATCAGGTATTTTGGGCATTTTCCTTGTACCTGGAAGCTGTTGCTATTCTTCCTCAGCTAGTCTTGCTGCAGAGAACAAGAAATATCGACAACTTGACTGGACAATATGTTGTTCTTCTGGGGTAACTTATCTCTCTGCATTGTGACTTATGACAACTAAAGATCGACATTCATCAGTAGTTTTGTATGAATTGAGTTTTTGTGATGGTAAATTGATTCTGGGTTCGAGTCACCTAATCAGGGTAGACTCTACTGGCTGGTTAGTGATGGTGAGGGGAGTCTCTAACCTCTACCTAGATACTTGCAACAATACTACAATTTTTTGAGAAAAATCCAAGATTCACCCCTCCTGGAAGTTGAATCTTTTGGTTCCTCCCGTTTAGAAAGGGTTCTCTCTCTCCCTTCCAAATTCTTCCCTTATCAATGATTTATCAGAAGTCATTGATTTCTATACTCGGTGAGCGATTTATTCCATAAGATATAAATGGATCGGATGTTAAGTTACAAACAGTGTCTATGATAATGGGTTTCCCCACCAATGTGGCAGAGGAATTAAAGATATCATATGTGCAATTTTCCTTGCTTGTCTGCAGTTCTCCAAATTATTTTTTACACATGAGCTACACCCATGGATGATCAGGGACAGCACGAATTTTGAAATATCATGTATAGTTTTATCAAAAACTTTAGGTTGTCCCGTGATACACCAAGTCACCCTTTGCTTTGCTAAGTCCTAGATCTTCTCAATTCTCACGCTTGCATTAAATTCTATTTATGGGGTTTAAGTCTTTACGTATTGATTTGTCATGTCGTCGCTCAAAGTTTTCAAGATATTCCAAAATTTTATTCTTCATGATGACTGAAGCGATTTGGAAGTAACCCCATTGCTAAATCTCATAAAAAGTTTTATATCCTGTTTTTTATGTTACAGAGCCTACCGAGGATTGTACATTTTGAACTGGATTTATCGCTACTTCACCGAACCACACTATACACACTGGATAAGTATACCTCTCTCACTCTCATACACGCTTATATAACAGAGCACACATACACACAAACATTTACATAGAGTTTCTGCATAATGATGGTTCGATTTTGTTATGAAGTAAATAGTTGTGCGTAAACATTTATGCCAAGTTTGGTTGTTTCCTGCTCTTACAGCTTGGGTCTCAGGAATTGTTCAGACACTACTTTATGCTGATTTCTTCTACTACTATTTCCAAAGGTATTCTTTTTTCGAATAAAAAAGCTGTCGTAGCATATATCCATCTCATAGGCGTGACTGTTTTTCATATTTTACCGTTTCAGCTGGAAAAACAACGTAAAGCTCGAATTACCTGCTTGAGCTAGAGGGTCATATGGTATTTCTTCAAGTACTGGTCACTTTTATTTATTATTGCTCGTGAGATAAGTTTCCCTCACATCCTATCATATTTGGCATCTAAAGTACACTTTTTTCTGATTTTAATACTACTGCTGTAAAGGGATTTTAGCTCAAATAGTCAAATCTTTAGATAGGGAAGGGTTGTGAACATATTATCAAAATTTACAGACATTTTATTCTTTATCACCAGATATGATGCAAATATTATTTATTTGTAAGCCAGTGGTGACAGTTGAATTAAAAAAAAAAAACTACTACTTGAATCTATGTGCGAGGGGCATGTGTCAATGAGAAATGCATAATATTCTGGTTCCACATAGAATATAAAATGAAACAGACCAGAATACAATGAATTCGCATTAACATTACCTAAAACTTTTTTAAAAAGTAAATAAATAACAAATTACGTTATGTCGCTTATATTTGCCCTATTAGGCTAAAGCTATTGTCTTTGTTTGGGTTTCAAATTCATACCTTTGATTTTGATCTCGTTTTCTAGATATTTCAAATGAAATTTAGCAATCCAAAACACCAAATGCAATCTTATGTTACAATATTTTGTTCGGAGGGAGTGCAATTGCATAAAATTTGAAGTCTTTGCTTTTTAACAAGATTTCGAATTCTTGGTCATAAAACAAAATTCCTCTTATATTCACACAACACACACACACACACACACACACAAACAAGGAGAGAAATTTAAGTTTGAAGATATAAACGAAAACAACTTAGAAAGAAGTCCTAATTAGTTTTGTTTAATTGGTTCTCCTCCTCTTCACCCGCCTCCATGCTGATGGAGCATTACATCGATTTCGTCTTCATCGTGCATGTCAAGCTGTAATTTCACGTTAAAAATAAAATAATTCGATCGGGTCTTAAATTTAGATTGTTAAATGGACTGAATATTGAATCATAACTTTCTGTAAAAAAATATAAAAACACATTACATAAAAAATATTAGCAATTTAGGCCTCGTGTTTTTAAAAATCAAGCATAAAACCTCCGACCAGAGCGAGTTTTTATAACATAAAGGTTAAAATGTATTTGATTTTTAAAAAATGAAATGATATATTAGTTTATTAAAATTTCCATAGGGTTTTCTATATTTTACAAAAGGGTTGGTGCAATTAACTTGGGGAAGTCGAAGTAAATTTACCTCGGCAGGAGTTCGGTTAGCAGCGAGTCTCTTGCCTTGGTACAAGAACCTCAAATCTTTATACTCCAAATTATTTTCTTTGCAGTAACTAACCAATAGTTTTTGCAATTTGGTGTCGGCATTGAATTTGTAGTAAGCTTCAGTTCCATCCTAAAGTTTCCAAAACCAAATTAATTTTTTCCTTGAAGAATCACAAGCACGTTACCAATGGATTATCCGCGAAATAATTTTGAACATGTGGATGCATAAAAGATCAATGTTTGCGTATGGTAAAGACGAACATATTCTCCCCTAAAAATCTTACTCTTTGGTCTCTTCTAGTTTTTCAATCTTTTGTGTACAAGAGTTATGCGTCCATGCACGAAATACAACGAGCAAAGAACTAACAATGCAAGGGGAAAACGCGATATGTATGAGCTGCCCCATAAAATTTAAAAATTCAGAGCAAACAGTGTGTTTGTGTGTCTTGCGTGCGTGCAGGCTGTGTGCGAAGAATCAAAGGCACCTGAGCCTTGAAACAAAGCTTAACCCGACGGTCGTGTGGATTCTCCAGAGGCAGCTTCTGATTCTCATTTCCACCCATTTCTTGTCTGAAGGATATATGTGCTGTGTGTGAAAATGAGAGAGGAAAATATAAAGGGATTGAGATTTGTTCTTTTATTTAAGTATTAAATTGAGTGGGAAATTTTGACAAAAAAGTGGATTTTTTTGCCTTCAATGCATTAAAGAAGATAATCTCATTGAATGCCTGGATTTTGAGAACACTAAATGTTGTATTTGTGGTTACAAGTATCGATTTCTAATATCCTTTATGAAAATCCAAGGGGAGCGTTGATTTTAAAGATTTCAGAGTTCAGTATTATTATTTCTTTAAAAAGTTTGAAGTTTTTCACCTTTTAATTTGTGATTTGCAAATTGGATATGTGCAATGTATCATATCATCTATGGAAAATTCAGCCCTGGCATTAGTTTTACACATGGTCCACAGAACTTGCATTAGGATAACAATACCCAAAGACCATGGTTTGATAGAAAGCTCGAGATAATGAGAAAGATTTGAAAAACACAAAAATCCATGTAATACGGTCTCACCGATCAATTTTGTGAGACATGTATTTTATTTGAATCATCCATAAAAAATATTATCTTTTATGTCGAAAATATTAACTTTTATTTTAAATATAGACATGGTTTACCGACACCTATTCTTTTAAAAAAAATAGCATAATGAAAAGGTTTGGGCCAAAAGACTGGTGCAGTCATTTGGGATTACCTGGTTCGATTCTGTTATATGAATACATTCTCTTACTATATAAGCATGTTTCAACTTTCAATCAATCAAATAAGTACAAGATAATTTAAATCTTAAAATCCTAAGTTTGATTGGCAAACAATTCATTGGAGAATAAATGCCATTGCTAAATTCATGAAAATCTTACTGTAAAATGAAAGAGCAACTGTTACAGAAATACATTAAGAAATAAGACTAAAAAACGTAACGTAGACCAAATATAAAGGCAACAGAAAACAGAAACATGTTCAAGCATATTACAACATATCAGATGCAAATTTGAGCAATGTCGTACAAAATTCATTTATAAAACGGAAACAATATCAAAACAAAGATAGTAAGAAGACACGCACCGGCGATTGAGCACCTATTCTGAGAGCTACACGGCGCTGTGAAGGAAAAACAAACGGACATAAAGAACAAGAAACCATACCATTACCAACTACGTACGTACCAAGTGCCAAGTACCAACATCACGAATAAGACACAGCATGTTTCTTTCACGGTGATAGTTAAGTATGTGACTGACAGGAAGAGCAAAGCCAGCAGTCACAAGTCACCCTTCATCGCAGCTGCCTTTGTCACCTTAGCTCCACTAATTGGGTCCTTCTTTCTACACTCTTTATTACACCAACAGCAACAGTCTGACGCATGTCCCTACTCCCTAACTGCGAAACGTCCCAAAGGTGATGGGTTTAGAGGGATCATCTTGAGTCCTTGACAAGGCCAGCATCCAGCCAGGAATCTGGAGAATTTTAAACTCTAACATCTTTTATTATTTTAAATTGATATATCCGGACTAATATCAAATTTATCCAAAATTATACCAAAATTTACATATAATTTTTTTAAAAAAAAATTGGACTAAGGCTGCCCCTGCCAGCATCACCATTCTTGAAGAATTTAGGCTCTTTCTTTCTCGAGCTCCTTGCCAGATCGATCGACGGTCAATCTTGGTCGCAAGCTCGGAAAATTCAACAGGATGAAAGAAGTGTGCCAATCAAGAACGGGAGCATAACCGTTGACAATCTGGCCAGTGGTGGTTCATGATAATGACTTGGGGACATAAAATTCGAGTCATGATTTTTTTTTCAGAACCTTCGATGCATAACGTATCCAATCGAACCTGTGGCTCGATTGGATACAATTAATGCTACTAATTTTAAAAGTCCAAGTTCAATGAACTAATTATGATAATATCCAAATTTCACGTGTGCCTTTATTTTTGGTGAGGCCCGGGATCGAACTTTTTTTTGTCTGTTGAAAAATAAATTAATTTGAAATTTGACTTAAATTGGATTTATTCCATGCTACAAGCAATATCCTAGGTGGTGTTAGTCAAATGGTGAAAAACATCTGGTTTTTCAGATCATATGTGGTCCATTTCATGCAATTGAATCCACACCTCAAGATTAGGATCAATCCAACCATAATATCTTAGGCGAAATTATCTTACTCAAGAATGTTTATTTGTCCAGTGTTTTATATTTTTATTATTTCATTGTGAAGCTTGTCACATTCTTATATTATTTCATTCGAATGTAGAGAAGAGAAAAGACGTGGTGGTCCTTCGAACCGCCCGGATCCCGAGAGTGAATCAAAGTTGGCATCGAGAGTAGGATTTTAATAACCCTTGAGATTATAGTTAAAATTTGTATAACACGGTCTCACTGGCCGTATTTTATGAGATATATATCTTATTTGAGTCATCCATAAAAATTAATATGTACACTTCAATGCATAACGTATGGACATTCATAAAATTATGTGTATGAATTTCTCATAAATTTTATGTAAAATTTGATTATTTTTCTCTGTTTTTTGTTTAGATACTGTCCAACTATTTTATATTATAATTCATGTCGAGTTTTTCCTCTGCGACCAAACAAAATATAAGACCGCATTCTGTCCTCAAGTCTTCGTATCATTTGCATGCATTCACATTATATCTTGGTATGCGTTAATGGATTTTTTTATGGATCAAACATTCGTGAAAAAAACTATAATTATTTTTGTAAGATAAGTTCTTATCTATAATGTTAATTTACGAAAAACCGCACTGACATAAATAATACCAGAAACTACATGTGCATAAATTATCAAGCAGATAAATTTGTTTCAATGTCAAACTCACTCACAAGACATTGTGAAATACAAATAACAAGAAGACACGCCACCGGCGATCCAACACCCAATTCTGCGAGCCACTGCCACGAAAAACATTTGGACAGAAACAGAAAAAACACGAAACAAGACCAGACACATGAAAAAGAAACAGCAAGTTTTTATCGTTGCAATTGAAAATTTTGAAACATATAGGAATGCTAGAGCGTAGCCTCATAAGTCACTTGGCACCCTTCTTGGCCGCTGCCTTCGTCACCTTAGCTCCAGTCGGGTCTTTCTTTTCCACACTCTTGATCACACCAACAGCAACAGTCTGACGCATGTCCCTAACTGCAAAACGTCCCAATGGTGGGTACTCAGAGAAGGTCTCCACAACCATGGGTTTTGTGGGAATCATCTTGACAAGCCCAGCATCACCATTCTTCAAGAATTTAGGCTCTTTCTCGAGCTCCTTGCCAGATCGCCGGTCAATCTTGGTAACAAGCTCTGCAAATTTCACAGCGATGTGAGAAGTGTGGCAATCAAGAACGGGGGCGTAACCGTTGCCGATCTGGCCAGGGTGGTTCATGATAATGACTTGGGATGTGAAATTCGCAGCTTCCTTAGCAGGATCATCCTTTGAGTTGGATGCAACGAAACCACGCTTGAGATCTTTAACAGCAACATTCTTAACGTTGAAGCCAACATTGTCACCGGGGAGCGCTTCAGGGAGGGCCTCATGGTGCATTTCAACAGACTTGACCTCAGTTGTCAGCCCTGTTGGACCAAAGGTAACAACCATGCCTGGTTTGATGACACCAGTTTCCACTCTTCCCACAGGGACAGTACCAATACCGCCAATCTTGTATACGTCTTGCAGAGGGAGACGGAGAGGTTTGTCGGAGGGCCTCTTGGGCTCTTGTATCAAGTCCAGAGCTTCCAGGAGGGTGGGTCCTTTGTACCAGTCAAGATTGGCGGACCTCTCGATCATGTTGTCACCCTCGAAACCAGAGATCGGAACAAAAGGAATCTTATCAGGGTTGTACCCAACCTTCTTCAAGTAGGAAGAAACTTCCTTCACAATTTCATCATACCTTGCCTTGGAGTACTTGGGAGTGGTGGCATCCATCTAAAATACACAAATATTGTGATAAATCAGCGCCACACATACGAGCTAAGCATCCATCTAATCTAAAATACAAAAAGCATGCTCCTAAAACAAAGAGCACTGTTATCAGAATAATTGATGTAATTTAGAACAGAAATCTAATCGAAATAAGCCAACAAATCGACAAGTATAGCACTCAAATAGAACACAAATATTACAGGATTTTAATCTCAATTCTGTAAAAGCTCAAAAAACTCAAAGAAAGAGTAAGAATAAAACTTTACCAACATTATTTAGCACCCACGCATAAGGATAAAAAACACAAGCATACAATATAAATGACAGAGCTGTGTACCTTGTTACAGCAGCAGATCATTTGCTTAACTCCAAGCGTGAAAGCCAGAAGTGCATGCTCACGAGTTTGACCATCCTTGGAAATACCTGCCTCAAAACCACCGGTGGTTGAATCGATGATGAGCACAGCACAATCTGCCTGAGAAGTACCCGTAATCATGTTCTTAATGAAGTCACGGTGACCAGGAGCATCAATGACAGTGCAGTAGTATTTGGTAGTTTCGAACTTCCACAAGGCAATATCAATGGTGATACCACGCTCACGCTCAGCCTTGAGCTTGTCAAGCACCCATGCATACTTGAAGGATCTCTTGTTCATCTCGGCAGCTTCCTTCTCAAACCTCTCAATCACACGCTTGTCAATACCACCGAGCTTGTAGATGAGATGTCCCGTGGTAGTTGACTTCCCAGAGTCGACATGGCCAATGACCACAATGTTGATGTGAACCTTCTCCTTACCCATGTTAGCTCCTTAATTAAAATAAAACTGCAGCAATGAAAATCGGGGTGAATAAAAAATATCCATTCAACATAAAAATAAAGGGATTCTATAGCTGGATAATTTGAAGGTTGGATGTTAGTAAAAAGTTAATCTAAAATAATTTACTGGAATATTCAAGTAAATCAAATATAATAAAAAATTATTTTTTACAACCAATAACATGCACCAACCACTTGATCGTATATAACAAATTAACAAGCATCAACTTAGAATACACACACACACACACACCTAAAAATCTGTTTTTTACAGAAAGACCGACAACTTAAACGATCTAAACGTTAACAAGAAATGGATTATATGGAGAAATCGAGAGACCTTCCTATATTAGAACAAATCAAAAGCTTCCTCGATTTGAAACTAGCAAGCCGCGAGTAGAAACAGCTCACAGAATAGAAACGGAAAAAAATTATTAAACATCCAAATCCTCAATTTCTAACCAGTATGATCACAAATTAACAATTATTTAACTCAAACAACAGGTAAATTAACAGCAAAACACCACAAACAATCCAAAAAAACTGCAATTATCGTCAATCAAATGCATAGAAGCAAGATCTAGAAAATGAAAATTGCATAATTCAGGAAATAAGTAAATATTACCGGCCTAAAAAAGCGCTGAAGTTATCGGACGCGGAATGTCCACTAAATGGGATTGCACAGATATTTATAATGCAGAAGGGTTAACGAACTAGGGTTTGGGGAGATTTATTATTAAACGGTTAGACGAATTCACCCTTCAGTTCGACTTTGGAATGACTGTTTAGTCCTTTGCGGGCGCAAGAACTATATCCTGCCATTATTAAGTGCATACAGTTCACTAACTGGACATTCATAAAATTTTATTGTAAAATAAATTTCTAATAAATTTTATGTCAAATTTGATTCTTTTTTTTTCTATGTTTTTTTTTTGTGTGTGGACTACCGTCAAGTCCTATTATGCAGCAGAATTGACATTTTATTATATATGAATGTAGAACTTATTTAAATAAATACGTAATAATTTTAACATGTAACAACTAATTAAACTGTAATTGAGTTATTCATGTGTCTGTTGATAAAAAGTTAAATAAATATATTTATATATTTCAATCCATACTTTTATTTTATACACTCTAAACTGAATTTGGGAAAAAAAATATTACTAAAAACATATATATTAGAAATAAATAAGATATAATTATAAATGATTGGATTATTTCGAATAATTTAAAAAATATTTATGTATTTTTACTCATAATAATAATAATAAAAGTTGTAGCTAAAAGAAATCAAAGTTTCACTATAATTCCAAGAGTTTCTTCTTTAAGTAATAGTAATAATAATAAATATATATAAAACCTGGGAGAAAAAATATTTGTAGAACACAATATATCAAAAGCCGTAAATTTTGAGAACAAATTGTTTTAATTGTCTAACTTTATTATTTTCAAGTGATGAAACACACTACGTTGCATTTGGATGTCGAATCAAATTATATAATTTTACATTTGGCTAACTAAATTAATATTATTATTTATTCAATTTTTATCTATAATTAAAATCGTGGAATTTGGAACGAATCGTGAACAAATGGACGATACGTAGGCACGGGCGCTCCAGGAGCAGAATTCGATGCCACCGTCATATTACCTTGACCAGATACATAAACATATGAAAGATCTCTAGGGATTATCATTGTTTAGTACATTAAAATAATTTTGAACAAATATTAAAATTAAAAAATATGATTTTTAAAAAATTTACACATTATAATAATATAGTAAAAATATATAAAAGGTCTTAAAGATATTTAGGCGGATATTAATAATCATTAGTAAAATATTTAGGCGTATTATACTATATTAAAGATCTTTTTTAGATATTTTATTCTTATTAGCAATAACATTTAAGGAAAATAAAAGTATAAGAATAAGTATAAATATAAAGACAAAAACTTGTGTGAGACGATCTCACGGGTTTTATTTGTGAGACGGATCTCTTATTTGGATCATCCACTAAAAAGTATTACTTTTTATGCTAAGTGTATTACTTTTTATTGTGAATATGGGTAGGGTTGACCCGTCTCACATATTAAGATCCGTGAGACGATCTCACATGAGACTCACTCAAATATAAATTGATATACACAGCTAGAAAATTCCAACTCACAGTATTTCAAATTAGGCAAAAACTTGTGTGAGACGGCCTCACGAATCGTATTTGTGAGACGGATCTCTTATTTGGATCATCCATGAAAAAATATTTCTTTTTATGTCAAGAGTATTACTTTTTATTGTGAATGGGTAAGGTTGACCTATCTCACAAATTAATATCCGTGAGACGGTCTCTCATGAGACCCACTCTTCAAATTAACATCTACATTTAGTAATTAATTTTAGCCTTTAAAAATTACAAAATTTTCTAAAATTTATCTAATACGCATGAATTAATCCTGGCCTTTAAAAAATACAAATTCTTCTAAAACTTCTCTCATACACTTGAATGTGAAAAGATTAGCGGGTAAAAACTTAAAATAGTATTAAAATAAAAGGTTGCTCCAACATAATTATATTTTACAAAAAAAAATTATATCTTACAGGTCAGCAAGATTGATTTACTATATATATAAATATTATATATGCACAAATAAAAATGGGAGAAAAAAACCGAACAGACGCAAATTACAACGCAAACATTACCGGAAACCACAAGTCATCAAGTGGCATATTTGGTCCAATGTCATACTCAACTCAATTTATGACATTGTCAAGTACAAAAAACAAGAATACACGCCACCGGCGATCCAGCACCCAATTCTGAGAGCCATAACCGCCGCACAACGAAGGAAGAACACTTTGACATAAACAGAAAAAACAAGATACAAGACCAAACACGAAAGTATCAACCGCATGAAGAAGAAACAGAACGTTTTCATCGTTGCAACTGTAAATTTTGAAACAAATAAGAAAGCTGAAGCATGACCTTAAAAGTCATTTGGCACCCTTCTTGGCTGCTGCCTTCGTCACCTTAGCTCCAGTCGGGTCTTTCTTTTCCACACTCTTGATCACACCAACAGCAACAGTCTGACGCATGTCTCTAACTGCAAAACGTCCCAATGGTGGGTACTCGGAGAAGGTCTCCACAACCATGGGTTTTGTGGGAATCATCTTGACAAGCCCAGCATCACCATTCTTCAAGAATTTAGGCTCTTTCTCGAGCTCCTTGCCAGATCGACGGTCAATCTTGGTCACAAGCTCTGCAAATTTCACAGCGATGTGAGAAGTGTGGCAATCAAGAACGGGGGCATAACCGTTGCCAATCTGGCCAGGGTGGTTCATGATAATGACTTGGGATGTGAAATTTGCAGCTTCCTTAGCAGGATCATCCTTTGAGTTGGATGCAACGAAACCACGCTTGAGATCTTTAACAGCAACATTCTTAACGTTGAAGCCAACATTGTCACCGGGGAGCGCTTCAGGGAGGGCTTCATGGTGCATTTCAACAGACTTGACCTCAGTTGTCAGCCCCGTTGGACCAAAGGTAACAACCATGCCTGGTTTGATGACACCAGTTTCCACTCTTCCCACAGGGACAGTACCAATACCGCCAATCTTGTATACGTCTTGCAGAGGGAGACGGAGAGGTTTGTCGGAGGGCCTTTTGGGCTCTTGTATCAAGTCCAGAGCTTCCAGGAGGGTGGGTCCTTTGTACCAGTCAAGATTGGCGGACCTCTCGATCATGTTGTCGCCCTCGAAACCAGAGATAGGAACAAAAGGAATCTTATCAGGGTTGTACCCAACCTTCTTCAAGTAGGAAGAGACTTCCTTGACAATTTCATCATACCTAGCTTTGGAGTACTTGGGAGTTGTGGCATCCATCTAAAATACACAAAGATTGTGATAAATTAGCACATATACGAGCTAAGCATCCATCTAAAATACACAAAAACATGCTCCTCAAACAAAGGGCACGGTTACCAGAAAATAATCAATATAATTTAGAACACAGCTCTTATCAGAAGAATTCAACAAATCTTCAAGTGTAGCACTCAAATGGAAAACAAAAATTACAGGCAGCTCAATCTCAAATCTGTAAATGCTCAAAAAACTCATAGAAAAGAGTAAGAATAAAACTTTACCAACATTATTTAGAAGGTGTACATAAAATGATTAAAACATTCCACAACCATGTTCACTCAAATAGCTAATCTAAACACTAACTAAGAAGTCATGAAAAGCTGTATACCTTGTTACAGCAGCATATCATTTGCTTAACTCCAAGCGTAAACGCCAGAAGTGCATGCTCACGTGTTTGACCATCCTTAGAAATACCCGCCTCAAAACCTCCAGTGGTTGAATCGATGATGAGCACGGCACAATCGGCCTGAGAAGTACCCGTAATCATGTTCTTAATGAAGTCACGGTGACCAGGAGCATCAATGACAGTGCAGTAGTATTTGGTAGTCTCGAACTTCCACAGAGCAATATCAATGGTGATACCACGCTCACGCTCAGCCTTGAGCTTGTCTAGCACCCATGCATACTTGAAGGATCTCTTGTTCATCTCGGCAGCTTCCTTCTCGAATCGCTCAATCACACGCTTGTCAATACCACCGAGCTTGTAGATGAGATGTCCGGTGGTAGTTGACTTCCCGGAGTCGACATGGCCAATTACCACAATGTTGATGTGAACCTTCTCCTTACCCATATTAGCTACTGAGAGTAAAGCTGCAGCAATGTAAATCAATGTCAATGAGAAACGATCCCTATCTATAGGTTTCCAAAAGGCTGTTATGTGGGAGTATTTGAAGAAATTCTAAAACCTTCCTATAGATTGTCGAAACTTCAAAATTAATGAATTTCTCGATTCGAAATAACAAGCTGCAATCAGAAATAGCTTACATAAATAAACATAGAGGAAAAAATGGGTAAACTCCACGATACATACGAACAAACACAGATTCTCATATTCTATCGCTCACAAGTCTTATATACTTATTAATTCTACAATCAAACTAACACGTAAATTGACAACAGAACCCTAAAAAAATCCAAAAACAACGATTTCCATATGTCAAAGACATAGAAAGAAGATCTGAAATAGAAAATGGCATAATTCATATGCAAATTACTTACCTGCGTAGAAAAATGAACCAATTCAGAGGATGGGAATTGTGATCTTCTTGGGTCTCGGGAGTGCTACTCTATTTATAGTGCAAAAGAGCGAGAGAGCGAGCTAGGGTTTTGGCACATATTTCATCTACTGATTGGACGTATTTGCCCTGGTTGTCACCGATAGAAAGTCGGTCAAGTTCTTTCGCTACTTAAGCCCAATCCTCTCAAGATCCGGACACACGCCGTAATTTTATATTTTATATATTTAGTTTAATTATGATATTTTTATAAAACTAATATAAAAAAAAATTAATTTTTATAAATGATAGATATAGAAAAAACATCATGTCAATTTAAATAAAATTGACTATAAGTAATTATAAAATAAAATAAATTATAAATTATGATTAGATATGCAGTGAAGCTGTAGCAAATCCGATCAATAGATCTATAACTACTTCCTCTATCATTACATAACATAATATTCTCTAATACAAGTGGTCATTAAACCAAAATTCGGAACCTAATGTAAAAAATAAATTTAAATTTAAGCAATGGCAGGCGGATTCACAGTACTTAAAAGGACAAAAAAGAATGTGTTTGCCAGCATCATGTATCAGTCTTATACTGGCTCCATCTAAACAAATCATCCTCACTGTCATATAACTTCAAAGGGCTTCCATCTTCTGCCAAGTCTTGCCCTACGTCTTCCACTTTCTCTTGTTCCTCGATCTGCTGCCCATTCTTAGCTTCTTCATCCTTCACAGAGAGACGAATGAACAGTGAATTAGAAGCCACGGATATTAAATATTTCGCATTTCTTCTAACAAATTGAACTTCTAGTCAACAAGTAGTCATTGGGGAACTGCGTTGGAGTGGCACAACCAATTATTAATAAAAGAAGGTTCCATGCGCAAATGGCTCAAGGAAATAAAAACCGGTAATAAGCGAAGGACGTGTCAGAAACTACAAACATTAAATGGTTTGTATTTCTATCAACTTAAGCACTTGTATGCTGCAATCATGGGATGATTATCATTCAAGCATTTGTTCGATGCAGTCATCCGATAATAAAAGACTGTTCGGAACTATTAGGGATAAAGGGAAAATGGCATTACATTGACATCGGAAACATCAGGAATTCCCTCGTCTGCCACATCATTATCTCCCAACTCAGTAGAGCCATTTTTATCAGCATTCTCATTTTCTTCAGCTGCTATTTGTTGTAGCCGCACAATCACTGCTTCAAAATGGGAATGATCTGCACAACATAAAGCACAAAACAATATTTGAATTAAAATGTTGTAGCCTCACAATCACTGCTTCAAAATGGGAATGATCTGCACAACATAAAGCACAAAAAAATATTTAAATTAAAACCAGCACATTTAAATGTTTAACATCCTTGGCCTTCTTAGGTAATTTTCTTTCTGCAAACCCAACAGTTGATAAAGGGTGTCTGAAATTACAGCACATGCATACCTTTAGCTCGATTTGTCAAAGCATCACGAAGCCTCAATGGTTGCTGTCGTTCTTCTTTTTTGTATTTCAGCTTTACTTGACGACGTGTACGACCAGGAAAAAGTTGTTGAATCAAAGAAAGGTCTGTCCCAAACTGTCTCACACCCTGAAGTGGGAGATGGGTACAAATAGAAACCAAATCTTACGAAGTTCTTAGTTGCTAATGACGTGAAAATAACTGTCCCACATAAGGAATGTTCTACCAATAAATTTGGAAAGAAAATGCCATGAGCACGCAAGAAATTGACTTGAAATTACTAAAGGCATGAAAGTTGAGAAAAATACACAACTCTATTCCATTTTAACATGCATTTGAATACACAACTCATGAGAAATGCATCAATTTCCGTCAAAAAGGGATATCACAGCAAGATTGGTATTATTCATTGTACCCCTGATCATCATTTTTAACAATGTCACATTTACGTCTACTTAAACTATGTTCAGTGCCCCCATGAATAACAACAGAAACAAGCCTCTTGCAGTGAGATCATAGCCAAATCTTGTCTTATGGCCCAAATTCTCTGTATGCTTCATCAATCAGTACAGAAATCATAAACTAATCAACTCTCAGTTTCTTTTTATGAAAACATATTCAAGTTCTAAAAACAAATACCTGATAGAACAATTCAGTGTCCTGTTTTGACCATCGTGTAATTGGCGTTCTATCCATGTAAGTCTGATAGTTGAAATAGGTGCCGCTCTCTTCAACCCTAGGACTTAAATGTCCATCATTATAAGAGTTATCATGACTGCAAAAAACAAATAACAAGATATGTGCTATGATGGGTTAGACTGGATATAATACAGTTCAACAACATGCTTTCAATATATTGAGTTGTTTCTAGTATAAAATAAAGAGACTTGATAGATAATGGTAAAACTTTTTCTCAAAAACTGACTAGATAAGAAAAATACTAGCATTGTGCTGTTTGCAATGAAGTCTTCATAGATGCTAGGACTGACAAAGTGAATATCAGAAGTAACATTTCGTGAAGCTGAGCTTTATATATATATATATTGGATACATCACAAAATGCAAAAAGAAAGAGCAAGAACTCTAGAATAAAACACGAAACCGACAAAACCAAATTCATTATTTTACAGGAATATAGGAAGCCCTCATTTCAGCGGAAAATAATATTGTGCCTAACTAACAAGGCTATCTAGGAACAAAAAGAATGTCATACTTTCCCTAAAACAATTAGGACCACTAATTTGTCAGGCCAGCTCTCTCATCTTTGTAAAGTTAGAATCCATGAATAGACGAGTAACTTACTCACATGCCACAACTCGATTTTAAATCGTCATATTGACTTTGAAATATGAAATCCACAAGGATACAAGAAATATGGGGCCTCCATATTGCTAAGACGCTGAGAAATTGAAATTAAGGAGATTATTCAATGCAATATCTATCTCAGCTTCAATACGAACAACACATCTTGAAAAATTGAATGCCCGCAATTTCCTCACCGGTTTAATTTTTGCAAGAAAATATCATAAGAAACATGGGCTCAATTATTTTCTATTTTGTGAAAAACTAAAGTAAATAATGCCTTGTTTTCTTAAATACGTGTAATGAAATACAACATCCCCCACTGACTCAATTCCTGCGAAAGTAAAGATGGTACATCAATATTATTATTACATCAATATTATTATTTCCCTCTAGGGAAGATTGTATCATTAAGATCCAAAACTTCAAGAATGCGGATCCGGGAATTTGCATTCAGACAAGAGATCGCGTGCAACACAAATTAACTATGCCGAGAGAACGAGCTATTTCTTAGCACATACGGGACCAAACACCTTGACTAGGATCTGAATGACATATTATTACCTCGGTTTTGTTGAGGGAGCTCCTGCTACTGATTCTTCTTTTTTCTGTATAACGTAAATTAAAATATCACACCTCCGATGTATAAAAAACCAACCAGATAAACTGACCAGAACACAAAGTTTATAATGAATGCTGCAAGTAGAAGTAGCGGCAATATAAATATTAGTAAGGTGATCTTGATATTTCTCTTGTCACTGTTCATATTTCATTCATCCATAATAATTAGCCCCAAGCTAAAAAAAGAGGTATGATGTGCAACATGCTTACCATCTGCCGCTCCTTGTGCTCTGCAAGCAGAATTAAATCCCTAAGAGGCACCTTTTGGTAATCAATTTCATCTTCTGGCGTTTCAAGCAAAACCCTGTCCACTATCACAAAGATTTCTGGTCAAAAATATCATCAGGAATCAAAACCAAAGCTCTCGGACTAAATTAACAACTACCTTTTCTTCTCCGTGTAGAATGCGAGAACTTCTTAGGCTTTGCATCAACATCCTGCTCTGAGGCTCCCTTGGAATTCTTCCGCTTTCTAACAGTTTTTTCCTTTTCGCTATCTTGTTTTTTAGACTTCCTCTTCGCCTTGTTTGTTACAAATTCGCTGTCCGCTTGATATTCCTCATTGTTAATGTTGTCCTCTAGAGTAGAACTGTCAAGACATTCATCTGCAGACACCCTACCAGCAAGAATATCATCTTCTGACTCATCAACTAGTTCGCATATATTTGTTTTGGGTTTTCGTGGCCTTAAAGATCTACCAGGTTCATTTTCTCGAGTGGATGTGAAAACGTTTTCCTGTGGTTGAGAAGAATCTGATGCAGCAGGAGCATCGTTTTTTCTTGCCTTTGCCCTGCGTGAATCCTAGTAGATATACATCCATAACACAAGAACATTTAGCAAAGAGTGAATCATGGACCACATAGAAGAAGAAGAAGAAGAAGAAGAAGAAAACAGATGTCAACAAATCAAACGGTAAGATGTAAAGTTTACAAGTTTAGCAGGAAATTCTGGGACACTGTCCAGATGGATGCCTGAAACCAACTGGTTCATTTCCATGAGATTCATGGATCCATCATTCACAAGCAGATCAGAGGTAGCATCAACAGGAATGGCGGGAGTAAATCCTATGGATGAAAGATCGAGAACATCCTCATGTTCAAATGCAGGAAGCGGTTCCTCCTGCGGTTCCTTATTAGCAAAATTAATTTCAGAGGACACCTGTTGTGGACAAAATGGGCTAGAAACAGACTCGATTCTGCGTTGACATATCTCCTGCATTTTCAATTTTGGCTTGGGGTGAAATTTTCCAGTTCTCTTGTCTGCCCACCAATTATAATATCAAAATCTAATATTGGAAACAAACATAAGCTTATAAAGTAGTATAAAAATTGCATACCAGATCTAGTAATTAACTCGGACACGTTTTCCATATCCATGACATCCATTTCCTGCAGTTAGCCAACTTTCAGCACAAACTATCGAAATACAAGAATCAAGATTTAGAGGTTAAGAAAGAGTGAGTAGAACTAGCATATCAGTTCTTACGTTGGTTTCCATTACTCTGTTGTCCATATGACAAACTCCATCACTACTTAAAACAGTATATTCCCCAACAGACAAAGGAAATGATAGTGCGTCACTTTCTTTACTTGTCTGGTTTGAGTTATCAACAGATGAAAGAACTGGAATAGCAAGCCCCCCTTCTCCATCATGATAGTTGGGGACATTAACAGTTCTCGTCTCTTGAGGATGAATATTACCTTCTGCAAAGTTATAGTTGACAAACAAATGCTTAGGTGTTCATCAATTAGCATCATTTCAGGAGTTAATTAGGATGAAATTTCAGGAAATTAACTATTTGTAAATCTTTGCAATTAGCAATTACGGATATTGTTACAATAATTATTTGTCTCTTTTGCACTATAAATAATTGTCAGTGAAAAAAGGGAACTACAACCTTATTATCCTTCAACATTTTTTGTCAATTTATTTCAACAGTTATAATGTAATTCATGTTATAAAATTAGTGTCTATTTGATCACCAATTTCATCAAAAGAGAACTAGACGAGCATCAGGTAATCTAATAGAAGAAATAGTAACTTAAGAATAGAGGATAACCAATAGAAGGAACTTCTTGCTTACCGATATCTGAATCAGTGTGAGGAATAAAATCATCAAGGGAATCCAATCCAACAAATATATCAGCATTCTGAAAATCGGTCAATATAAGTGTCAGCATATTAAATCAATAGGTGCAACAAGATATAAGGTACTCAACTCACTGACCGACTTCTCCATGCAAGAGTGCCAGCCTCCACTATCATTGGGCACAACATCCAAACCAGACTGCAAACTAACAGTTGAGTTGGCAACCTTCTCATCCAAGAAGCTCACTGACCCATAATTCCACTGATCATCTGTAAAGACACCAATTATTGTCTCAAAATCTACGCGATGGAACACAGCACCAACGATAACTTAATAATGTTTATTCTCTGAACAACTAAAAATTAAAGCATCCCATTTTCATTCAGAAATACTAACTATGTTCTGATGGCTTTGCAATTGTCGTAGGCTCACTTATCTCGCTCTCTACAACCTCATTTACTAGTGCTGCACTAGAGGAAGAAATCAAAGTTGGGGTAGAGTCATTTCTTGGTGTTCGTAACTTCGCCTTAGGCTGGAACTTTCCTGTGGGTCGAGCTGCAGAAGTGTTGAAGTTAGTGTCATCACTTACTAATCAGTAAAAAGCCACACCAGAAAGAAAGGCAACAAGAAAACTAAACATTTTACCATTCTTTATAGGTCCCACAGCAAAAATGTCATCCAATGGATCCAAATCAATCCCCATCTATGCATGTGCTGAGTCAAAATGAATTTAGTAAGTAAAACCACAAGGACAAAAAGTTTAAGGTCTCAGACAAACCAACAATATAAAATTTCTAAAAGATCAGAACAAAAAAAGGTTGAAACTACAGAAAAATAAGGACACATTTCAAAGTTATACGATATATCTAATCATAAACATATCAACTGCATCTCAGAAGATTTAAAACCAATGAAAAAATTTAAAAACTAAAATAAAATTGGGTTAAGCGTACATAAGTTTAAGTAGTACTAGATGGGTGACCTCCTAGGAAGTTCTCGTGTATCAAGCTGTTGATGTTGCGCCGCTTGATCTGGTTGGATAAATACCATAAAAGAACGACCTCAAATCTTAACGGATAATATTGTCTTTGATGGGGATAGGACCGACGGTAGGGAAAAAGTAAGACCGATCTCCAAAAGATATGAGACAGCACCAGCAGATAAACACACACTCTCCGGACTAATACGCCTAACAGCCCGACCCAATAGCACCCAAATAGGTGCAATCTGCGTTGTTGCCATAAAGTTGTGTCTTGACTAACAGTTATAACTTTTGGCCTAGTGGTAAGCGTTTGCTCCTAACAATTGGTATCAGAACGAGGTCATGTGCTCAAGTCGCCCAATAAGCATATTTCTATTCTTCTTGAGAGGAATGTTTGGTTAAAAACGTGCATGAGTGAGAGTATTATTATGATAGGCGACCTCCTTAAACTTCTCGTGTGTCAAGCTGCTGACCTTTTACCGCTTGATCTGGTTGGCTAAGTGGCCCATAAAAGAGTGACATCCTATCTTAATTGATAATACTGTCTTTGCTAGAAACAGGGCCGGGGATAGATAATGGGTAAGACTGATATCTAAGATATATGAGACCGCACTAGAAGATAGACACGCATCTCCCTGGACTCATGGATCTACGGCCCGATAAATTAACACATAAGTAGGTGCACTCTGAATTGCCATTAGTATAAGAAAATAAAGTTTAGTTTTTGCTAATAACTATAGCTTTTGACCTAGTGTACCATCACAAAATTCTTTATTTCGCGCCGATCATGATCATTGGTTGCATAAAGGTAGAATATATTGCTCTCATCAAAACCAAATTGCTGCTCCCAAATTCAACCCTAAATATCAACCTTAGAGCTGAATGTTTACAGCAAAGAGTGCTATTTACCTCTGAATTGGCAAAATAAGAACAGAGAGAACAAAAGGTTGTTCACTGTCAAGGTTTGACTTTTCACTTCTGGTTATACCATCACCTTATGTATAAACGGCGGATAGGCCGTAGAGGTTGGCCGGGTCAGGTTTCTCGGGATCAGTTTTTTCCAGGTCAGGTACCCAAAAGCTTTGGTTCCAAAAAACCTACCCAAACACGAGAAACTCACTAGCAGACATTTGGGTACCCGAAAAATATGGCTTCGAAACAGCCAGGACATTAGATCAAATTATGAGGTAGATATTGTTCTTCGTGCCAATTTTGCATGATGTTCTAAAGCTTCCAGAACTCAGAACATCCAATCAAAGGTTACAATTACATTGATATGACAAAAATGAAACACTGGTCATAAAAACGAATTTTCAGCAAAAGCAGTACCGAAATTCCCAATCTACAAGCAGTAAATGGAACAAAATGGGATTAAAATTTAAAATACAATAGTAACTCACGAGATGATATTGAAGGTCAGTGACACAGTGTGGCAGCGAGGGAGAATGCCAGTGAACCTAGCCAAGAGAGGCAGCTAGGAGTGAGCATTCGGTTAAAACCAAACAGACCGAACTGAATTTTTTCCGACCAATTTTCACCACTGAAACAGAACAAACAATATCGGTTATTTCGGCCTAAATAACCGATATTTAAAAAACAATAATAATATCTTGAATTTTCAGTTTTTTTGTCAAAGCTGAACGAAAGTGGTGTTAAAACAGAACTAAAAATAAAACAAATTGATAGATCAACGGGTAGAGTATGCATTTCAACAGAGTTCGTGATTTAACAATTAAAGATAACATCTTTTAAGCTAGCTTCCAATAATTATAGCTCCATTTTCGAAATAAACTTAAACTTAATACAGAAAATTGAAACATAAACTTATACTTCTTCCTCAATTGCTCAAAATACAGCAAGTACTCACTTTAGCAAATAATAATTAAATAAACGAGAAATAAAAGAAAAGGGATTTACCTTTAAGACGTGCAGATTTTCTGTTTTCTTCGATTTAGTTAGGTTTAGATCGACCCACGGGAGCAGGGAGTTGGGACGATGAAGATGAAACTTGGAAAAGCTCAAGTGGATTTCTTTGTATGATTAAGTGAGCCCACTATCAATTTTTGTTAAAGGCCCAACACAAATAAAATCAAAAGAGTAAGGCCCTATCCTATTAAGTATTAATTTTAATTATTTATACTATTCTATACTACTAGTTTTGAAAACCTCAATTTTTGAGGTGTTTTCCCAAGTTTATTATGCAGCATATGGTTTTTTTTTCAATTAATAAATGAAAGATATTTTTTTATGTTTGTATAAGGATTTTACTATCTGATGAGAACTTTTTCAGGAGGTAATTGGATATTTGACATTGATTATGTTAATGGATTTATTAATCTGTTAAGCCTAATTTTTTTAGTATTTTAGAGTATTAACGGTTTTGTGATAATTGAACAATTGATGAGAATATTTAAAGTAAATATTACTAAAAGATATTTGAGGATTTCTTTACTTCATATTTACGAGCTTAGGTGATATATTTATAGTGGGTCTCACGTGAGACCGTCTCACGAATCCTAATCTGTGAGACGAGTCAACACAACTCATATTCACAATAAAAAAATAATATTCTTAGCATAAAAAATAATATTTTTTCATGGATAACCCAAATAAGATATTCGTCTCGCAAATACGACCCGTGAGACCGTCTCACACAAATTTTTGCCATATATGCATTAGCCTTGCCACTTTATTTTTTGAAGATATGAATATATAATTTTATTGAATTTATAGAACCACTGATAACAACTGTTTAACAAGAGGTTAATTAAAAAAAAAAAAACTAAAAGATATGAATAGAATTATCTTAACTCTCATAACAGGGAAAAAGCAAATTTTAATATGCTATATGTAAAATGGATTTACAAAAAAGTAAATGTATTACAAGGCAAAAAAAATTCATAGAAATAAAAAATGAAAAACAACTTTTATAGATTATATATAGTACAAACTAAATTTTTTAATAGGTAGATACAGACAATTTATAAATAAGCATTTTATACAACACACGGAAAACATTTGCTTATTTATTTAGTGGACAATCGGTTGATGTTGATGCATGCATATCTTTGATATCTAATTCTTTCTCAATATCAGTTACATATTTTAGTAAAAGAGAAAGCTTTGCTTCCATTGTAAACACTCGTCGGCAGGGGCGGAGCTAGAATTTTGAATCAGTGTAGGCTATGATTCAGTGTAGGCTATGATATGCTGTAACTTATCACCACAGCGGTTTTTTTTGCAACGAACGGAAGAGGAATTGGCCCACTTATATTTATAGACCCTATTAATTTTATTTCCAAAGTGTAGAAAGCTTTTAAAAAAAATTGGCCCACTTATATTAATAAACACTATTCATTATTTTTGGCCCACATTTATAAATATTATTTTTTTTGGGCCCAGTGTCGGCAGCAGCCCACACTAGGCCTTAATAAGCTCCGCCCCTGCTCGTCGGAAGATGACCGTCCATATTGGGTTGGAGTAAAATATTTCATTATAACTTCAACTTCTTTTTGAAATGAGTGGGTCTCATGTGAGACCGTCTCACGGATTTTAATCTGTGAGACGGGTCAACCCTACCCATATTCACAATAAAAGGTAATACTCATAGCATAAAATGTAATACTTTTTCATGGATAACCCAAATAAGAGATCCGTCTCACGAATATGACCCGTGAGACCGTCTGTAGTAGCCTGAATTCCAAATTGGGTAATTAACGGATTAATGGTGATTAAGAAGGTTTAATGTGTGATTTTGACCATGGTCATGATCGGACGGACCGAAGATGGTTCGGTAGCACCGAAGAGTTCGGACGATCCGAAGTGGGTTCGGTGGGTCCGATCATGAGGTGTCAAGAGTTGATCGATACGTCAGTTTGCATGCAAGTTCGGATGATCCGAAGTGTAGGTTCGGTGGATCCGATCATGAGGTGTCAAGAGCCGATGGACACGTAGGAGTTCGGACGTTCCGAAGTGTGTTCGGTGGATCCGAACATAGCCTATAAATAGTGCTCGGAATTCCTCATTTTGGATTGCAAATTCTTGAAGTTGTGTCTCCTAGTTGAGAGGTTTAGAAGGTTTCTAGGGTTAGTTGTTGGTCGAGCAATAGCCAAGAGCTGCCAGGATTGGTAGCGTAGCGACGCCTGAGTTACGAGGCAATCGACATCAAAGGGCTGTCGACGGACGAAGGTAAACCCTAAACCTTTGGTAGTACTGATTTTGCTAGTCTAGCATGGTAGTATTGTTCATTGGGTATGCTTTTGATGCGTAGGCTTGTTCTAGACCTGATTAGCGGTGTTGCGTAAGGCTAGGCTTGCTGTGATAGAGGTACGAAAGTACTATCCGAGATATCCTGGTCGAGTATACATCCTTATATGTGTTGCATGATTATGTGGTGCATTGATATATGTCATATGATACATGCTATTATGTCACGTTTTATGATGCATGTTGCATTTCATGTTGAGCCGTATCTCCTTCGAGATAGCCTTTACTGTTGAGCTGTATCTCTTTCGAGATAAGCTATATCTTGTGGGGTCGCTCAGCCCTGTCTTGTCTTGTGGACGCATGGACACCGAGAGTACACAGTGGCCGACGGGTCCGGAGGGCTTCGGTGATCCGGGACATTTTAGGTCCACGTCTGTTCTTATAGTGGATGCAGTGACCCAGAGGAGTACCGCGCGGCACTATCCACTTGGCGCCTCTAGACTGAGCATTTTGAGATCCTTTGTTATTCCTGTTTCTTGACTACCCTGGTATCATATCATAGCATGTGCATTTCATATAGGCTTGTATACTCATGCTTTTGTACTGGGCGTTCTTATCGCTCACGTCCTCGGTTTTGTTTATCTTGGACACCCTATTCCCACGGGGCAGGCCTCAGGTTGGACAGCTCAGGAAGAGCAGGAGGAGGACAGTGAGTGGCTGGTTGGTTTAGTTTTCAGTACTATTCTTTTCGATATGGTTGTACCGTATATTTCATTTTAGTTCGAGTTGTTCTGGATTTCGATTGGGTTGTATAACTATCGTTTGTTGGCCTTTCCGCAATTATCTCTGATTATTATTAATTAAGTTAGTTGCATGCTTAGTTCTTGATTAGTAGGTGATTCTGGAACGGGTCACTACACCGTCTCACACAAGTTTTTGCCTTTTGAAATAGATATATGTAGTAACATTGTTCACAGTCGATACAAGTACAGTATGGGTTGTTTTCCATTAGATTTGATGATGAACAAAAGATATAGCTAATAAAGATAGTGAAAATATGGTAAAATAATTAACTAACTTTGAAGCAATAAATAAGGTAAATAGATATCTATATATGGCAAAAGAGGTGGTTTATTTAGATGAGTCATTAACAACTATTGATACTTGTTGGATTAAAAGCTACTATTTTCAATCAAAAAGAAAGGCTAGTCATCTTTATTTTCACATTTGTAAAGTTGAAGCAAGCTTAGTCATCATTTTTCTGTGTTGTGTGTCAAAAAAATGAACACTATTACAAACAATAAAACAATTTTCAAATTGAAAGGAATTCAAATTTTTTTTGTCAAGCAAGAGTTTCTACTGTATATCGTAACGCAAAACTAAACAACATTGATTTAATTTAATTTTTAATCTTGATTATTCTAAATTAAATCAAAAATATAATTAAAAGTTTAACTATATATAATTAAAAAAATACAATTTCATGAAACTTATATTAAATCTTAAATTTCAATTTGGAATTAATTTCTTTAATTATTTTTACAATACTTTATTAAAATAATTAATTTTAAATATTTTATTCAAACTAAGCTTTTCTGAGTACAAATTGATTACTTTTCAAGTGTATAAATGAAGAATAATTTGATATAAATTAAACGAATAAATATATTTAAAAAAATAGTTAAGATTACTTGTCTAAGCAATTTTCGTATAAATCAAGCATACGATTTTACATATAAAATCTTTTATATGTAAAAGAGTGTTGTTCTAGATATTTTAAATTTTTATTTAAATATTTTTTATTGTCCCAAGAATTTCTTCCTATAATTGATTGTCATAATTATGTGATCTCTTTTGGATTTATTTAAAGTATCCAAAGAGTTTAGGGAAATTCATGACTATTTCTAAGAACCTATTAATTTGAATCATAAATTTATCTTAAGATTTTGATATGTTTTTTGTCGTTCTTGATATGTAACCTTAATTAGATATTATTGTTACTAATTATTAAAATAAATCATATAAATAATAAATTTCGAACATATGTTCGGAATTTCTTTGTCGTTCTTGATGTGTAATCTTAATTAATATTATTGTTTCCAATTATTAAAATAAATCATATAAATAATAAATTTCGAACATATGTTCGGAATGGTATTTTGAGAAAAATCACCGTCTCATTGAGAAAAAGTATTAAATCAAATCAGTATCGTTGCTAAATATTTAAGACCAAATTAAATTTCCCCCGTCAAAATCAAATCAGTTCGTAAATTGAACAAAATACATGTCGACCATCTCTCGAACACGTGCAACTCACGTGGTGGCAATCAATCCACCTGTCAAACATCTCTCTCACACACACACACAACAATGCTCTGTTAACACCATTTCGACGATCGAATCGAGTTTAACACGAATTTCGATAATCTTCAACTCGTTTTCTTCTCCACAAACCCTTCGGTTCCGATTCCCGATTTTGTTTCCACAGCTGAAAATTCTCGACACGGCGATCGACCCGATCAATTTGGAGTGAATATTCTATGGTGAACAAAAAGGTGCCCGAATGGCTCAATAGCTCCCTCTGGTCGGCTCCTCAACCTCCTCTATCGCCGCAGACTTCACAGAACCCTGGCGCCGCGATTGTCGAGGCGCCGGCGGTGGCGGCACGGCCGGAGTCTCCCAGTACTTCTAACACGTCTGCTGCTGCTGTAAAAGAGGAAGATAGGGATCCGGTTGGTGGTAGTCATGGTAATGATGGTGGCTTTTCTTACAATGATGATGAAAATGGAAGCTTTTCAGCTCGTTCAACGGCTTCTTCTGGTGGTGTGGTCGCATCTTGGCCGCCGCCGCCGCCACTTCCTGCTGCTGAGGATGTTTCCAGGCATGCTCAGCTTTTACAAGAGGTTTTTCTTTCCCCTCCGCCGCCCACCCTTCTCTAACACACTTGCAATGGCAAATGTCTCTGCGTGTTTATCTGTGAATCCGATTTTCAACCTCAAGAGTGAAATTAGAAGATATTTCACGTGCAAATTGATGCTTAAAGATACCTAATTGACTTATTATGCAGTTACATGGTTCATAATCCTTGATCGGGTGTCAATGTAAAGCGAAAAAGATGCTGACTCAGTCCCTTCCCCAAGCGAACACGCTTAGATTTTGTTAGGGCAGATTAATATCTTGGGACTTGTTGGTAAATGGCTGTAGTCGCTGTTGCCCATGGATTTTGTCGGTGTAACAACTTCATCGTAATAGAAGGGGCTTACCATTAATCTTTTTATATTGCATGCCCTCACTTATAGACTGTTCATACAAGCTTAGCGACGTGGTGATACTATATGTTGGTGTGCGGTCACTCTTTTTCCCTGTGTTTTAAACAAGAAGGAAAATTTCTACAAGGCATTTACTCCTGCTTACGATTTGAACTCTAGTCGGTGATCTCAGGATTATGATATATATAAACATTTGTCTCCTTTGGATTAAAAAATATATGATGCGTTTTCTTCTTTTTTCAGCATTTCCAGTCTTAAACCTTTTTGGATAATCTTATCAATTGCATCACTTCTTCCTGTTTATTTTTAACCACTAGTTGTCAAGGAAGATTATAAATATGGGAGAAATACGGAGGCTAGCATCACAAGGGATTCCTGATGGATCTGGGATTCGTCCAACAGTGTGGAAGGTATAAATTTTCAAAAGAAACAATCAGTCAATGATGGGTGAAGTTCATAGGCTATTGCAGCTAGTGCTTGAAATATCGTATGCATCTGTCGACAATTCTTCCAAGTGATTTAATTTTTAGTTATGGTTTAAAAATTAAACTCTTTATCCGGTAGCACTTCGGTATATCTTTTTTTTGCAAAAGGGACTTGTGGGCCATTAATATAATAATGGAATTGAAGTTGGCTGGTTGACAGTTGCATAACATATCACTTTGATAGTATAAAGTACACATTAGGATGCTAAAATCTGAAAGAATTTGCAATATGTTCCATTGTAATGTATTATTCTCGAGTACCGTAGCTGCGTTTATCCCTCATTTATTAAACCCGTTTCTGTTTTCTGATAACGGGCGATGTGGCTTGTTAAGCATTTCATGAAATATTAGTTATTCAAAGAAATATTTTTGTTTCAAGTGTTAATGTAAACAACAATTATGTGATACCGTCAAAGCAAGAGAAAGGTTGATTGTGGCAAAAACCTTCTCCTTTCAGAATAATTACTATTTTAAGAATGTGCTGGAAAGTATAAAAGAGCCTATGCACTCATCTGTTCTTCTTTGATGATATGGATGTAAATATTGTGAATAGAGATAATGAAACCTGTTAGTTAACACCTGATGATTTATATTTTTCATTACGTGTGTTTATTGATTTCAAAACTTTGAAATAGTTGGATTAATATCTTACCACGGGCGGTTTGCAGCTGTTATTAGGGTATTTACCAACCGATCGCTCGCTTTGGCCTTCGGAACTGGCCAAGAAAAAGTCACAGTATAAGCATTTCAAAGAGGAGTTGTTGATGAATCCTGTATGTTCTTGTGTCCTAAACTCTTCTAGAAATCAGCTATGTTCTACATGATGTTGCCTTATATACAATATATTTACATGTACTGGACTGATTACTTGTTATTGCCAGCTTGAGCTGAGTTAATTTAGTTAGGTTCTCCTTGTGTTAATTCCCTCAGAATTTTCACTCCAAAAAATATTAAGTTATGAGTTCCATTCTTTGCTTGCTGCCGCTGTTCAGAGAGCCCGAGACGTTACAAAGCACATAAAATGTTTGGTGCATATTTATAAGTTTTTTCAAACCATGCAGTGCCTTTTTTCCCTCTGCACTACTTCCAATATTTTTGCATCTTCTGAATGTTTCCGTGGCTAGTCAGACGGATATTACCAGGAAGTTGGAAAAATCAAGTCTTGAGAACAATGAACCAGATGGAACTCAGGGCTTCCTCTCAAGATCAGAGATAACTCATGGAGAGCATCCCTTGAGTCTCGGGAAGAGTAGTGTATGGAATAAATTCTTTCAGGTACTGTCTTTCTTTTCAGCAGTGTGGGGATCGTATTGCTGTTGTATGGACATCATGCTACCTTTGTCAACCTTGTAGCGAGCCCTCGTATTGAGCACTTAGTTGTCCATCTTTCATATATTAAGTATCTACCACAATTCCACAAATACAGCATGCAAAGTCAGTAACTAGTATGGTATGGCGTTTGACTCCACTTCTATAATTTGTAGGACACTGAAATAATAGAACAGATTGACCGTGATGTCATGCGTACTCACCCGGATATGCCCTTCTTCTCAGGAGACTCAACTTTTGCTAAATCCAACCAAGTGAAGCCCTTGTTTCTCTCAGTCTCTATAGCTCCTAGGGTTGACTAAAAGTACATTTATTTCACTTACATTGTATATTTTACATTCAGGAAGCTTTAAGAAATATATTGATTGTATTTGCAAAGTTGAATCCTGGAATAAGATATGTGCAAGGGATGAATGAAATCTTAGCACCACTATACTATGTGTTCACAAATGACCCAAATGAAGAAAACACGGTAAGATAGGTTTCCCAGTTTCCAATGTTTTCTACTTTTCTGCAAAATGCAATTGATTTAATGTTTTTAATTTAACTAAAAATGTCCAAGTTTTGACTGTTTTGCTGCTTCCATCCAAAATTTCTTTAAAAGTTGGTGGTCTTTCAAAGAAAATATGTGCTTTTTCCACTTTGTGTAGTTTGATGTATATGTCAACAGAAAACTTCGGATTTATTAATCTCACTACTACAAGAAACACTAAGTACCTTGAAAATATCTAATTTTTTCCTCTTTCCAAGTATGTAACTTATATGAGTTGAAGATGCAAGGGGCAGAAAGCGGCAAAACCAAACCTATTTTATTCATAAGAACAAAGGAATTGAAACCTAATGGAACTGCTTCCATGGTGGATTTTTATCAAATATTAAGTTATGGTTTGATCGATCTCTTTACTTGATATAGATATTTTCTTAAGATTGAAAGAATATTGGGACTATATACATAAAAAGTGAGGCAAAATAGGTATATAATACAATAAAGCAAAAGTTGTGATATCAACTTCAGATCTTCATCATTTAAAGTTATCAAGTTAATTTGCTTGAGGTAAAAATGATTGATATTTGATTAATTTCTGTGAATTTTTTTACGTTGCTTTTTGGATTTTTTTTTCTTTAATTTTCTCTTGCGACTCCTGCAGGGTTCAGCTGAAGCAGACACTTTCTTCTGTTTTGTGGAGCTATTGAGTGGGTTTCGGGATAATTTTGTTCAGCAACTTGATAACAGTGTTGTGGGGATACGGTCTACCATCACGAGATTATCGCAGCTTCTAAAGGAGCATGATGAAGAATTGTGGCGTCATCTTGAAATGACCACAAAAGTAGGATTACATCCTTTTCTGATGCCACTGTATATTATGTTCTCTCTTTGTTATTGTTCAAGAATGTTTCTGGATTACAGTATGAGGAAGGATGCTGAATTTTTGGGTATCTGAGTTAGAACAACATGATATCTTTAGCCACACAAGAACATGACAGCAAAAGTTGCTCCAATTGGGTTTTTTACATGTATGCTTTGTTAAAATTATGGTGTTTATCATCGTTGTGTCTACTTCATGGACACATTAAGTTAGCCTGTTCAGGGTCTCAATACGGAGGATTTTATGCTTCTATGGAAGAAACCCTCTCATTTACTGTTGCATATGATCAGATATCTTTCTTTGTATATCCATTTTTTTCCTGGAAAAAGACTATTAGAGTGCATATTAAAACTTTGCTACACCAAAAGAAAATTAGACTTTGCAAAGCTGTGAGAATAATATGGTTGTCAAGTATAATGCGGTTATTTTTCCTCACGTGGTTGTGTTTGTACTTTCAGGTCAATCCCCAGTTTTATGCATTCAGGTGGATTACACTACTTTTGACCCAAGAATTTAATTTTGGAGACTCTCTCTTAATTTGGGATGCACTTCTGAGTGACCCTGATGGTCCTCAAGTAAGTTGTTTTTTTGTCAGTTCTTTTGATATCTATGTATATACATCATCGATTTATGTGTGATAATGCATTGAGCATTTGGTTCATTTATTAGTTAAAATCTAAAGAAATAATTTATGGAATGTCTCGAGAACATTCAAAGAGGGACATCTGACACACCAAGTCATAAAATAGTATCTGATTTACATGGAAGGATGATACTATAATCACGCCATAAGATAATGTTATCCCAGATTTTTTTCAATAATATTGTAAATATGTTTCCATTTTCCCTTTTATAATTTATTTATATTTATATTTTTGTTCATTGTTTACACTTTATAATCACACCACTAGTTGTCCCCCTTGCGTTCCTTCCCTGTTTTCTCCTGGCTGAAAGGTCACAGTGTGAAAAGTAATTGGTTTATCCGTGAACAATGCAATTTTTGCAGGAAACGTTACTTCGAATTTGTTGTGCGATGCTGATAATTGTCCGGAGGCGTCTACTTGCAGGCGACTTTACTGCTAATCTGAAGCTACTCCAGCACTATCCATCCTCAAACATCAGCCACCTTCTTTATGTTGCTAACAAGCTGCGTATACATGTGGGTGGATGAATTTGTCAACAGCTGTTTTTGTAAGTGTTTTTGCTATTTTTTTCGTTAGTATCATTTTACATTCTATTTTACTTGTAACATTGCAAGATGTAACTGTGAAATGTAGTGATTTTTAGGAATCATCGGTTTGTTCTGTTGTTGACTGGCCTAGGTTTCTCGAGCTAGAACTCTCCTAGAATTTGTTCTTTTTACCTTCCCTGTTTTCCGAGCGAGAACTCTCCTAGAATTTAATCATATTTGATATTACTCGGCAGAATGAAGTGCTTGAATTGAGTTGAGGTTGATGTACCCAAGAAGAAAATCATTCAGAGTAAATTATATCTTACAGTTCCAAGAATTTAGTCAGTCTTTTTGAAAAGAAGAAGAAGAAATAAACTAACTATAATAGAGCATTAAATTAATTCGGGAACATGGTGTTTTTTGTTACATATGTAATTTGAAGTTTATGTGAGTATCGATTTCTCCTTTTCTAAATTTATATACTAAATAAACGGTAGTTGCATTGAGATGTGTAGGGAGATTGGGTGGTTATATTTAAACTTCCATGATAAAATTGTTTTCTAGATCAACTTCGAAGAGAGTCCTAAAATCATATGAGATCGAAAAAATAATTCAACAGTTTAAAATTTGTATTTTTATAAAATCTAAATTCAAAGGTGGAAAGCTAGAAGCAATGAACGTTATATGAAGTGACAAAATCATATAGGACGCCCGTATGATGGCCACATGTAAACAAAACCAAAATTTGAAGTAAAAAAGGATTGACATAGGCTGTTCTATTGTTAACTTTCGCGATAGAGAGCTTGTTTTTTTTTTTTTATCGACCTGGCTTTTCCCACTGTACTTTCAGAAATATACATTTTGTTGTTGGCCATTATCGTATACGAGCTTTTAGTTAAAACTAATTGATTCTATTTAATGAATCTTCAGCTTAGAGACTCAAATTTTCCCGAATTGCAACTTCGCATCAAGTTGGATCTTATTTTATTCCACTCTCTGAAAAATGACGACGTACGTGCTCAAACATTCAGCCAACTTTTAGTAATACATATCAATCTTAATTTTATTATTTTGTTGGTCACGTTGTCAAACCATGCATTACTACAAACTACAGAGGAGGAACAATACACAAAGTACAAATAAAATTCATTATCCCGTGCCAAAAGCATTACAAATAAATTCAGTCGGACAACCTGCTATCACTTTTGCTTTGTCTTTTTTTTTTTTTTTGAAAAATACGTAAAGGTGGTGCTCAGCGTGACTTTAATCGGTCATTTAACTCGGAGGGAACCAAATGCAACGATTATGGATAGAATGGCTGACGACTATAATTTGTGGTCTTTCAACAAACGCAGCAAACTACCATAGATCTATATGCGGTTCAAATAAAAGAGGAAAACTAACACGAGGTCGTTGCATTGTGCACTCAAAGATTGTCGTTATTTTCAGTAATGGGGATTGTATGCCTACTCAACCTCAGAAGCTCCATATCTAAAGATGAAGATACGATTAGTTCACAGGAGGATACCTGATTGGATAGATACATCGAGGAAAAATTTACTACTCCTGGCTCCGGTCAGCATCACGTTGCAGCTCTGGAGAGGTGAAAATTGAATATCCTACTTATCTACTATGGATGTTGAATTCGTTGAGACAGATTCTGTATCGTCAACCACTCCTGTTGTCAACTGACTGTCCAGAATATCCACGACATTATCTGGTGGGCATTTATCAGCTGGATTGGTAGCCGGTATCCGGCAAAAGCACTCGGGCCAAGAATTTGTATAGAATGACTCGGGTGATATCCGTTTGTGTGGTCCACCAAAGTTTGTGTTTTGCATCACCCGTCTAACATCTTCTTCAAAACCTGCTAGACGCCCCTTTTCCCGATCAAGAAAGATAGGGGCAAGAGATTTTCTATCCGGTTGAATGTTTGTGCGGAAACCATAGTAGAGGCGGTGACCGAGTAGATTATTAGCAAAGTTGCTTGGGCCATCATATGTTGGCATGAAAATGTCTGAGAGCAGACAAACCATATAATCTACAGCAGAACCCAAAATGCCATTTGTATTCTTGGCCAGTTCGCCAGTAGAATCTACTGTCTTGTGATTCTCAAGGCGAGGGAACAAAGATCGAAATGGTTTCATGAATCGCTCACCCCCAAATAGGTCCCCGGATGCAATGTATATCGTAGTAGAGTTATCAAACCCCATTGCTCGTAAGACCAGACCCACCTGCAGGATGTCAAAGTATCATGTTAGCACATTGAACAATGATCAGCGTGGCATTTTTTTATTTTGACCGATTATGTTCTGATAACGGATAAGATTTGGGGACAAAGTAATCTAACATCATGGACGATGTCAGTGAATGATATATGTCATATGACGACCAACTTCAAGAAAAAACCTGTCTCAATTTCATTCATTTCTAATAGCTCATACTCAATCTGACATGGATCCTTCATTTTGGCAGCAACTACTGCGAAATTATTGCTCAGTCCATCAATGAGAGACATATACTGGTAACCTTCACTGCTATCGAAATCAAGTAACCTGGTACATAGGGCATGCATCACATCTATCTATGATTAACCTCTTTTCAGACTTTACCAATTGTCAGTGTGTTTTCTCGTTATTTGGTAGGCCACATCACTGCTGTTGATGGTATGCCTAGAAACGGCAAGCTTAAGGGCAATTACCAAACTATATGCCACCAATCTCCCATCGATTGCCATACCAGGGGAAAGGAGGCATGTCTTCTCAAACAAAAAGAGACCAAATGCACCATGAAAATTCTGGATAGCAACAAAGAACAATTGAGAATAAAGGTAAAGTATGCACAAACAATTTTGTCACTGGAACGGCTTATCAAACAAAATAACTTCGAATGACACACTGCGGATGGTAATAAACTAGACTAAATATCCGAAAGGCCGACTCTGCAGAATGCAATTTTCACAGGGATAGTAAAAATGTTAATTTTTGTTTTCTAGCGAACAACTATTGTTATTTTATGAATACTATGCAAAACTAAATTTCATATTCATTTTCAAGAGGAAAGTCAAAGTTGCAGTTACTTTTTAAGAAAGTCAGCACCAATGCAATAGCATTTGTACATCAAGAAATTACAGAGAAAGCAAGATATGATCCACATTTATTATCACAATAAAGGAGATGAAAAAGAGGAAAAATAAGCTTCAATGACTCTACGTGAAAATGTACGAAAAAAATTAGTAACAAATATCAGAAAAAATACCTCTTCTGGAGTTAAAGGGCACTTTCCAATCGCCCTTCTTTCACTGTAAATAAGTTTCTTTGGTGCAAAATTTTCATTCCGATATTTCTTTAAAAAAATTTGTTCCTCTGCAGTGAAGATATCAAAGCACCTGAAAAAGGGCTAATCAAATATGACAACTTCAAATGCAATAAAAGAATAGAGTAGTTCAAGCATGTCAATACAAGGGGTAAAGATTCACCCAGCAAAAGCAAGCATATCCATCTCAAAGCGAAGATGTATAGCCATGAAGTGACCTTGTGCACGAAGTCTGTTCACTATTGAGTTACTAAGCTCCATAATGTGGGGCTTAAATCTTAATGCATGATAGTTCACTCGACACCTTAATCGTTGATACTCAGGGTTATCAATCTCTTCAGCCATGCGATGAGAGAAAGGGGTAAGATAAATAGCACCATGCTGCTTCATCTTCTCTAAAGCAACTGTCATGTACCAACTGATGGGAGCATCTCTATCAGGTCGCAGCTGAGCCAATAAGACATTTTTTGTCAAGATGGTATCTTAATTTATATCAACTGAAAACTTTGCGGTCATGCATGTATTCACCTGAAAAGCTTTTATCTTCTTGATCTTCCCATTTTTTCGGATTTCTGGAATACTTTCAACAATGTTTACATCATACCTCAACGACTTGATAAAATGCTCGACATCATAGACACCATGAAATCCACTACAAAGAAAAACGATATGACATTATGATTCGGCTGCACGCATGAGTTAATGTAAATATTTTTACTGGACCAGAAAAATAAATTGCTGCTATAACCCATGCGCTGAATTGCCTTCAGGTGTGCTGCACTTGCTTAGACTTGGAATTTAGTAAACGGACCCTTTACCTATGACATTACAGCCTGAATTTAAAAGCACTAGTACAACAATCAATCACTTACTCTACACCTGATATTTGAAAGGTGGACCTGGAAAAAATCCAGATCGGAGGTGGAAAATGATCGTACGTTGTGCTTGAAAAGTAATATTGGTGTTTTTTTTTATGCAGTTGTTAGGTTTCACCAATAGGTCATATTAATGATAGGACTGTTGCTGGTTAATATATAATGCGAGACAGGAAACAACTAGTTTGTTACAGAGTTTTGAGATGTCACTGTTAAGTATGCAAATAGGAGAGTGTTGCATGTGGTTCAAGTCTTGCTTATGGAACCATTGAAACAATAGGCAAAGTGAGAGCATGAGAGATTTGCTTCCGTGAATTTGAACTTTAGCATGCAGAGACTCTAAATCAAAATTTGCATGCTATAAAGAAGGGAAAATCGTATCCGACAATAAGCCATGTATACCATCCATTCATCACTAGTCAGCATAACATGATGTAATCAACATGTAGAACGCTTCCATAGCAATATCAGGCAACTTGAAACCTTGGACACCAAGACAATCCCAATTTCAATTTTGCAATAGATGCAAAGATCCAAAATATCACCACATAATAAACATCAGAACAACGTCTAAACGATGAGCACACCAAACTCCAGAAGCAAGGGTTCAGTAAATGTTCCTGTCCTAATATTCCATTTGAGATATTCATACCCTCAATTGATAGTTACTTTAATGTTCGAATTTACACCACCTCATACATTCATATCTGTTATTAAATCTACAGAAATTCAAAATAAGTTCACAACACAACTATCTACCCTATTATTAAACATAAAAAGGAAACGTTGGACTTTTGTGGAAGTACGCACCTGTCATCATGCCAAAAAGAATTTGCGTCAAGTTCAGGCAGAACAAGTGTGGCATTCATAATTCGAGCAGCAAGGACAGCATTACAGATCTAGCATATACACAAACTCCATGGAGTCATATGCTGTTCACAAATTCTATGCCACCATATAAGTAGCAAATGTTGGCTTCTTTAATCATGAGTCAAAGTGACAAGATTTTTGAAATGTTTCTCATCTTCACATATAAGACATGACATGTAAGTAAAAACCAGCACAAATGAATGTTGACTGGTGACTGGGGACACAAAACCAATGTCTACTTCCACAATTATTTTACAACGATATAATATAGATGGTGTCACCTCAGAGTGAAGAAATGCAGGAAATGAGTAAAAAGGTGACCCTCATGCTACTGGCCACCAGATATAAAAAAATTGACCTAAGGATGAGGTTCTTGAATTAAAAGATGCAAGGAATTTAGAAATTATGATTGAAACATGTCAAGAAGCTAGAGTATCACATCATTCTAGCACATGGTTTCTGTGAATAGAAGATTATCACTGCTGTTTCATTACTATATTGGTAGCATACCGCGCTTCTTTGCTGATTGAGGCCACCGTTACAGCGAACTCGCAAATAACCATTGGTTTCTGCTGGAGGAGCTGCACATGTATACATATGTACAACCATAATCATAAATCCTGATACTTTGCGCATAGAAACTCTTTATGATCAGCCTTAACATTAGTCTATTGAATAGATTGGACGAACTGGGATTTTAAAATGAAACAACGGCTGTAAATAAGAGTGACAATTCAATAAAAACTAGTTTCTAAAGAAGGAACGGTAATCTATAGGGTACGAACTCTAATCTAAGTAAAAGACCTACGAGGCCAATGAGATCTTGGAGCAGAAGATGGCCTCCATCCACCGGAAGCAGCTGTATCCCAAAGTGTATCCACATCAATCTGCCATACAAGACAAGCACGGCAAGCATAACAAATAAAAGTGTATCTCTATTAACTTCCTGAGGTTTAATAAGAAAATAGTAGTGAGCACGGTAATCTCGATGGTACTAACAAAATAAGAAAGTAAGTCATAAGCAGAGATGCAGCTGTCATAGTCATATAGACAACTCATACGTCTTCAACTTGAACCCTTCCACGACAAGAGACAGAACTACGTAACTAAAATGAGTTCTACACATGAGTTGTTACGACTTGGGCCACTTGGCTAAATTCCCGATCTTAATAGAAGAGTGATAAATGCCCTAAAGGTTAAAGCTCTCTTCGACCCTTGGACGAAGAAAAGGACGATAAAAACTACTTTAAGCCATGGTGTCCTTTGTGGGAGAAATATAGTGAAACTATACACAGGAGAGTGACAACTTGTAGTTGTTGTGGATAATGTCATAAAAAAATATAATTTTTGCCATAAAAGAAAACACAGAGAAGCTGTTATCATGAATATAATTCTGAAAGGTACTGAAGGATCACACAATTAACCTTTCAACTAATCAAATTTCATGATATTGTCAATTTGGTACATCACCGTCAAAGCACTGACACACACCACACTATCTAGTTTCTAACACCTTTCCATTTTACTTTTCATGTCCCAAGATAAACTAGGAGTCCGAAGGAAAAAAGTTTGTTAAGCTTTGTTTGGATTCAGTATTTTCAGAGGAAAGAGAGAGAAAAAATATAGCAGAATCAATAGTAAGAAATTTCACTGCAGTTTCCTTTCCAGTGTATCCTATCTCAGATTTTAAGATATATTGTCATCATGGTTTAGCATGAAAAAATGAAAAAAAATATATATACTAGTAGCACATACATACCCATACATCATTTTTTTACAAATATGTCATTCTCCTCTCCCTCCAAACCCAAACATATTCAAAAAAAAATTTCTTGTTTCCAAACTAAAATTGTAGAGTGAATCTTCACTTGCAACGAAAAAGTGATTATCAAACACACCTCTATACTTCAGCAGAACTTTCTAGAGTAAACAAAACGTTATTATTTCATAAGGTACAATTATAGAGTGAATCTTCACTTGCAACGAAAAAGCAACAATCAGAACACTTCAGCATCAACCACAACTAACTGAGCTTTCCCAATCGAAACATTATATGCGCAATACGCAAAAATATTCAAAAATTTTAAAAACAATAATGACCTCGGCTCGAGATACGGCTCGATTGTTACTCCTGGTAGCGGATAAAAGAGAGAGAGTGCAGATCACAAGTACAATTACAGCAAATGATAGTCTGCCAAACATGCCTCTAACTCCAGATTGCTTCTGCTGGTGCCTATGCACCGGTCTACTGGAATCAGCCAAAAAAAAAGCATCAACAGATCCGACTCCAAAGTTTAAAAGCACAAAATTAAGCAGATAAAATTAATCAAACTTCATAATCTCTCACACTTATATTCCGAAAATTTACCTTCTCATCCTCGGGGATCAATGAGTATGATCCAAACTTTCCGAAGTTTAGCAATATTCTTCGTAGAACAGTTCCGTTCGTGTGAAAGAGTGAGTGTACGTGAGAAAGGGCGCTGCAGAGGAGAGACCAAAATGAAGAACTGGGTTTCATTTCTTTTTTGTACTCAAGATTATTGTCCTCAAATTTATTTTTTTTTTTTATTATTTTTTTAATATTCCTCGAATATGATATTTGCGTAAATATCAATTATTATATTTTAAAATCACAAAATATTATATTGTAAGTTATGATATATTATGTATAATTTGAAAAATAATAGAAATAAAGCAAAAATTTGTGTGAGACGGTCTCACGTATCGTACTTTGCGAGACGAGTCTTATTTGAGTCATCAATAAAAAATATATTACTTTTTATGCTAAAAGTATTACTTTTTATTATAAATATCGGTAAAGTTGACCTGTTTCACAGATAAAGATTCGTGAAACCATCTCACAAGAGACGTAATGATTATGTGCACTACAAAAAAAAAAAAAATTTAGCGACGGTTCCGTCGCTAAAAGGTAAAAGCGACGGTTTGGCGGTCTGTAACAGAAGTTAGCGTCGCTTTCAGAAAGCGATGGTTATCAAATCCCGTCGCCTATAGAGATGGTTTTGTTGAAAAAGATCGTCGCTCACCGTCGCTTATATTAAGCGACGGTGTTTAATGAAAATCGCACTTGATGTGCGTGAAGATATTAAATTTACGCAAAAAGTAATGTATTAATTTTACACAAATAAACTACTACGCAAAAATTAAAATCATGTATTAAATTTTCTGTAAAAAAAAACTTTAAAACCTGATGTTGCGCGAAGACATGCAATTCCACGTAACGCTGAATAATCGCACCGAGTACCAAATCTAGAACATAAATACGAAATAGTTAGTACAAAACAAAAACCGAAACTTCGAAAAATTTATAGAGATTCGTTACTACCAGAGATAGACGAAAATCGCTTATGTAAAATGTTCGCGAACCTCAGTATATAAAAGATTCGTAGCGACGGTAAAGGTAAAACCGTCGCGAGTGGCGACGGATATGCTTCTAATCGTCGGTAATAGCGACCGCTTTTTCAAAAAACCGTCGCCCACATAGATCGGCGACGGTTTCGGCCATACCGTCGCCGATCTATGGCGACGGTTTATACAGAACCGTCGCCGATACTGTCGCTAAATCACCATCGACGGTTTTTTTAAAAATCGTCGCAATAAGTTGCGACATTTTATGACACTCGCAATATTAGCGACAGTTTATAATAAACTGTCGCAAAAATAGCTACGTTAATCAATACACCGTCGCTAAAAAAGCGACGGGTGGTAGTAAACCGTCGCTTATTTTACTCAGCGACGGTTGTATTGAAAACGGTCGCTATATAGCGACGGTTGAAAGAAAATCGTCGCAAGTTTAGCGACGGCTTATATAAAACCTTCGCTATACGTTCCGTTTTTTTGTAGTGTTTAGAGGGTATGAACAAATTGAAAAAATATAGCAGAATTTCATGATATTGTCAATTTGGTACATCACTGTCAAAGCACGGACACACACCACACTATCTAATTTCTAACACCTTTCCATTTTCCTTTTCATGTCCCAAGATAAACTAGGAGTCCGAAAGAAAAAAAGTTTGTTAAGCTTTGTTTGGATTCAGTATTTTCAGAGGAAAGAGAGAGAAAAAATATAGCAGAATCAATAGTAAGAAATTTCACAGCAGTTTCCTTTCCAGTGTATCCTATCTCAGATTTTAATATATTGTCATCGTGGTTTAGCATGAAAACATGAAAAAAAATATATATACTAGTAGCACATACATACCATACATCATTTTTTTTTTACAAATATGTCATTCTCCTCTCCCTCCAAACCCAAACATATTCAAAAAAAAATATTCCTGTTTCCAAACTAAAATTTTAGAGTGAATATTCACTTGCAACGAAAAAATGATTATCAAACACCTCTATACTTCAGCAGAACTTTCTAGAGTAAACAAAACGTTATTATTTCATAAGCTACAAGTATAGAGGGTCTGAACAAATTGAAAAAATATAGCAGAATTTCATGGTATTGTCAATTTGGTACATCACTGTCAAAGCACGAACACACACCACACTATCTAATTTCTAACACCTTTCCATTTTCCTTTTCATGTCCCAAGATAAACTAGGAGTCCGAAAGAAAAAAAGTTTGTTAAGCTTTGTTTGGATTCAGTATTTTCAGAGGAAAGAGAGAGAAAAAATATAGCAGAATCAATAGTAAGAAATTTCACAGCAGTTTCCTTTCCAGTGTATCCTATCTCAGATTTTAATATATTGTCATCGTGGTTTAGCATGAAAACATGAAAAAAAATATATATACTAGTAGCACATACATACCATACATCATTTTTTTTTTTTACAAATATGTCATTCTCCTCTCCCTCCAAACCCAAACATATTCAAAAAAAAATATTCCTGTTTCCAAACTAAAATTGTAGAGTGAATATTCACTTGCAACGAAAAATTGATTATCAAACACCTCTATACTTCAGCAGAACTTTCTAGAGTAAACAAAACGTTATTATTTCATAAGCTACAAGTATATAGTGAATCTTCACTTGCAACGAAAAATTGATTATCAAACACCTCTATACTTCAGCAGAACTTTCTAGAGTAAACAAAACGTTATTATTTCATAAGCTACAAGTATAGAGTGAATCTTCACTTGCAACAAAAAATTGATTATCAAACACCTCTATACTTCAGCAGAACTTTCTAGCGTAAACAAAACGTTATTATTTCATAAGATACAAGTATAGAGTGAATCTTCACTTGCAACGAAAAAGCAACAATCAGAACACTTCAGCGTCAACCACAACTAACTGAGCTTTCCCAATCGAAACATTATATGCGCAATATGCAAAAATATTCAAAAATTTAAAAAACAATAATGACCTCGGCTCGAGATACGGCTCGATTGTTACTCCTGGTAGCGGATAAAAGAGAGAGAGTGCAGATCACAAGTACAATTACAGCAATGATAGTCTGCCAAACATGCCTCTAACTCCAGATTGCTTCTGCTGGTGCCTATGCACCGATCTACTGGAATCAGCCAAAAAAGAAGCATCAGCAGATCCGACTCCAAAGTTTAAAAGCACAAAATTAAGGAGATAAAATTAATCAAACTTCATAATCTCTCACACTTATATTCCGAAAATTTACCTTCTCATCGTCGGAGATCAATGAGTGTGATCCAAACTTTCCGAAGTTTCGCAATATTCTTCGTAGAACAGTACCGTTCGTGTGAAAGAGTGAGTGTACGTGAGAAAGAGCGCTGCAGATGAGAGACCGAAATGAATAACTGGGTTTCATTTCTTTTTTGTACTCAAGATTATTGTCCTCAAATTTATTTATTTTTATTATTTTTTTAATATTCCTCGAATATGATATTTGCGTAAATATCAATTATTATATTTTAAAATCACAAAATATTATATTGTAAGTTATGATATATGATGTATAATTTGAAAAATAATAGAAATAAAGCAAAAATTTATGTGAGACGGTCTCACGTATCGTATTTTGCGAGACGAGTCTTATTTGAGTCATCAATAAAAAAAATATTACTTTTATGCTAAGAGTATTACTTTTTATTATAGATATCGGTAAGGTTGACCCGTTTCACAGATAAAGATTATCGAAACGTCTCACAAGAGACGTAATGTTTATGTTCACTACAAAAAAAAAAAAAAAAAAATTAGCGACGGTTAAATCCGTCGCTAAAAGGTAAAATCGACGGTTTTAACGACGGTTTGGCGGTCCGTAACAGAAGTTAGCGTCGCTTTCTGAAAGCGACGGTTTATCAACTCCCATCGCCTATAGCGACGGTTTTGTTGAAGAAGACCGTCGCTCATTAGCGACGGTTTATATGCCGACCGTCCCTAATGTAAGCGGCGGTTATAAGTACACCGTCGCTTTATTAACCGGCGGTTATAAGTACATATAGCGACGGTTTTTACTAAACCGTCGCTATATTAAGCAACGGTCTAACAAAAACCGTCGCTATATTAATCGGCGATTTTTTTATAAAAACCGTCGCTTGATATAGGGACGGTGTTTAATGAAAATCGCGAAGATGTTTAATTTTACGCAAAAAAGTAATGTATTAAATTTACACAAAAAACTACTACGCAAAAATTAAAATCATGTATTAAATTTTCTGTAAAAAAAAATAATTTAAAACCTGATGTTGCGCGAAGACATGCAATTCTACGTAATGCTGAAAAATCGCACTGAGTAGCAAATCTACAACATAAATACGAAATAGTTAGTACAAAATAAAAACCGAAACTTTGAAAAATTTATAGAGATTCGTTACTATTAGAGATAGACGAAAATTGCTTATTTAAAATGTTCGCGAAGCTCGGTATATATAGAATCATAGCGACGGGCTACGAGAAAACCGTTGCGAGTTGCGACAGACAGGTCTTTAATCGTCGCTAATAGCGACGGCTTTTTCATAAACCGTCGCTGATATAGATCGTCGAAGGTTTATACAAAACCGTCGCCGTTCTAGATCGGCGGCGGTTTATGTTTATTCGTCGCCGTATATTGCGACGGGTTGTATTATACCGTCGCACATGGCGACAGGTACAAACCCGTCGACTAATATTAGCGACAGTTGTCCAAAAAACTGTCGTTACAGTAGCGACGGTTGATTATAAACCGTGGCTAAAAAAGCGACGGTTTTTAGAACACCGTCGCTTATTTTTATTAGCGGTTAAAACGTCGCAATATTAGCGACAGTTTATGTTAAACTGTCGCTACAATAACGACGGTTGTTGTTAAATTGTCGCTAAGCGAGCGACGGTGTTTAGTAAATCGTCGCTAAATAAGCGACGGTGTTTCGTGAACCGTCGCTACAGGAGCGACGTTTTTTTAAAAATCGTCGCAATAAATTGCGACAGTTTATGATACCGTCGCAATATTAGAACATTTTATTAAAAACTGTCGCAAAAATAGCGACGGTAATCGATACATCGTCGCTAAAAAAACGACGGGTGGTAGTAAACCGTCGCTTATTTTACTTAGCGATGGTTGTATTGAAAATTGTCGCTATATAGCGACGGTTGAAAGAAAACTGTCGCAAGTTTAATGACGGCTTATATAAAACCGTCGCTATGCGTTCCGTTTTTTTGTAGTGGTTAGAAGGTCTGAACAAATTGAAAAAATATATCCTGCAAATTTATAATAAAAATTGGGAAAAAAAAAACCATTACTTGGTTTATCTGAGAACGAGACATAAATTTTCAAAAAACCAAGTCTTATTATATTTCTGTTTGCAATATCTAAAACAAGTGATTTATTGTATGTTTTAAGGAAATTACCTGGTGTTGGGCAATTACATTTCAACTCTTCTTGATTTTTAATATTGATCAATATTTAATCTCATATGTTCGATAACAAATTTCACCAGGACCAAGAGTGACAGCAACAACCAAATTAGCCACTCATGTAGAATTCAAACTACAACACTGTACAATATTACATGTAATCCTCAAACATCATCAAAATACTTGTCTTCAGCATCTTGAGTAGCGACTTTCGTCCAGTGATCGTCCAAAGTCTCATCCTCATCAATTTTCAAGTAATCCAAATGCCCGGAATCTGCCCCAGATAAAAACTTCTGCTGCATTATGTGTGTAAATTGCTCCATTCGATCGCTCATTGCAAGTTCCGTCTCTTCATTCTTGCAAACAAATGGGATCAAAATGAGATCAAACGGGTGACAAGAGACTCAAATGTATCATGATGCACTAGGGCCCAATATTCAAATGTTTTACTGGGGAAAGGGGTCGATATGAGCAGGCAAAAGATTCATCAACCTAAACATTGGAGCATACTTTGTTTCATGATCGTGCCATAGATTATGTAAAAATAGAAACATAGAAACACGTATACAACTAGAATAAATTGATCCCCGAAAAGAAAGCAGAGAGTAAATCCAAGTGTGATATATGTACATGTTAGAACACAACTGCTTTTGTATCGAGCAACGCAACGAGAAAGAAGAAGGTGGGAAACATAGGCTAAGTTTATTTACATTTTGGGGAAACATTTTTATATTCGTGAAAGGGAAGAACAATCCACTCTCAGCTTACTTCATTTCATTTTCTCCCTACACATTTCTACGTGCAATCATTATTTCAATTTCACCATTTACAACTCTAAAATCAACTCAATATTATATAATACTCAACTCAATAACTATATTACAAGCCACTAAAAATGCATAACCTAACATATTCTTACACTACACCAGCCCAAACCAAACATTCATAGCTGCCACCTTTTAAAAATAAAACACGTTAAAAAAACATTTCCTTGAAACACCCAATGACACATCGAAGCATTACTGTATCTGCACACAAAATATTGAAGTATCTCTCTGAAAAAATTGATAAGTATGAGAAGATAAAATGATAGCAAGATTGCATAATTCATAATAAAGCACAGTGACAAGCCCAATAAACAAAATCTTTACCTGAAATATCTGTTGGCTCCTACTAGAAAGGCCAACTTTCATGTCGTCTCCTCTCTTCTCAGTCACCCCCTCCCCAACTTTTGGGTTACTTTCATTCTCTTCTTCTTCTTCCTCCTCCTCCTCCTCCTCCTCCTCTTCCACCTCTTCTTGCATTTCCGGTTCATTCCCTATCCAGTCGCTTTGAGCCACACCCAACCTTTGTTGCTCCCCTCGGATTTTCTCCACTAATATAGCCTCTTCTGATCTTCTCATAAGCGTCTCAGACCACCGTTCCCCAGGTCTCGCCATGCTTCTTCCACTCAGATCCTGAAACTTTCCCACATACTCATGATGCAAATACGGTTCTCTTTCCCTCATAGAATCCTCCGAAAAATAATGTCCATCCATGATTAACTTATCCATGTATGCCAGCCTCCTATTCTTAACCTTCACGCACTTGGACTTCTTTTCCTCCTCTGTCGGACTCACAACACTTCGTAGGCGATTTAAATGCCAATTGATTTCATAATCGTCTTTCAACAAATCAAACTCATCAAGCTCCACGAGTGATAACTTAGATCCATAACGCTCTAATTCGTCCAAAAGAGTACAAAATTAGAAAATTTCAGATGAGGGGAAAGGCGTGTGTACGTGTATTACAGCTAGCTACATCAAAGTCCACGAAGATAAAAGAATGAATGTGACTAAAACAGATGCAAATTATAGTTCTCTAGTTGGGCTGCTGATTCAACTCAGCGCTAATCAAATCTTCAATATACACATCAGTCGGCAGTTCACCAAATCAACTATTCAAAATATAATAATTAAACAATCATTCTGTTCGATGCACCTTTTCTACTAATCATAATCTAAAGCCAACAACGCCACCACGATTCTCCACAAGTTTATGCATAAAGTTTGAATATTTTCCGTATGTGCCTATCTATAAATCCATAAATGAAGTTAAAAAGGTAAAAACAAAACATCCAGAAAATGGTGGCAAGTAGGTACCCAAGAACACGGCGGCGTCGCGAGAGAGGAGGTCGAGGAGGAGGGACTTGCGGTAGGAGGGGTCGGCGGCAGCCGAGGATTGTACCTTGCGAGGATAGTACAAGTCGTCAATTAGCGACAATCTCTCTGCTATGCTTTCACCGGCTTCCCTGGTAACTGTAACAGTGCCCGATTTTCCCATTCTCCGAGATTTCGAATTCTCAAGGAACCACTTCACCGCATAATAATTTGAGAAAATTTCTATCTAATAGCTCTTTTGGTTACCCTTTCGGTACGCGAGCTCCCCTTTCCGAAAATAAATAGTAGAGCCAGTTTTGTGTGATAAGTGTCCCGATACTCTATCTTATCTGTTGCATGGATCGATCTCACTGATATTTATAATAAAAAATAATATTATTAACATAAAAATAATATTTTTTAATAGATTGTTTAAATAAGAGATACGTATCAATAAATACGACAATGAAATTGTCTAACACAAATATTTACGCAAATAATAATAGACAAACGACACATTTCTATTATTTAGTTTTGATTATGGGGGCAACTTATTTTTAAATTTCTAAATGTAAATATTAATGTGTTTAGTTTCTGTTAAAAAAATTGTACTCCTTGCATAAAAAATAATTTTTAAATTTCATGCATTAATTTGTTTTTTCATGAATGAAAATTGGATACAAAATATTAAAAAAATTATATTAAGGATAATTTGAAGAAAAATACCTCTGTCCATAATTTATTTAAGATTCAGTACCCATAAGTTTTTTTTTGTATTTTAGTACCTGACAAAAGACTAACTTAGTTTTTAGTACATGTTTCATGCTTTTTTACTTTTTTACCCTTTTAATTAATAAAAAAAAAAATACCTTTTTTTTTTGTCATCTTCTCTTTCCACTCATCATTCTCGGTACATTTGGATGACATGTAATTGAATTTAAATATTTTTTATTAAAAAAAAAACAAATTATCAATTAATTGAAATTTTTGAAACACTTAGTTTTACTTGAGAATACTTAATTTCAATTTTAAAATACTTGATTTAGTAAATGAAATACTCAGAATGTGTATTAAAATACTGAATATTCGAATATCCAACACAAGTTCACCAAAAGCTTGCATTTCTATCCAAGATCCATTTGGATAACATGTTCATAGGGGTGGGTACGGTACGGTATACCATACCGAACTACGGTACCGTATACCGTATCAAAAATATCGGTATGAAATTTTACTATACCGATACCGATACCGCGGTATACCGCGCACATTCGGTATACCGAATTTTCGATATGAAAAAAGTTCATACCGGTACCGTACCGACACCGAAATTTTTTTCGGTATACCGAACTTAAATTTTAAAAAAAGTAATAATAAAAAAGTATTACCGAAATATCGGAAAAAAATATTCGGTACTGATACCGATACCGAAAATTTCGGTACGGTATGATACCGAAAATTTTCGGTACAATATGAAATTTTCGGTATACCGATTTTTTCGGTAAGTTCAGTATTTTTTCGGTACGGTTTTTCGGTATTTCGTTATTTTTTCCCACCCCTAAATGTTCGTTTCATTTAATTATTTTTTTTATTGTTAAAAAAACAAATTCGCAACTAAACATTGAATTTTTTCAAATACTTAGTTTTACTTGTGAATTAACCAATTTCAATTTTAAAATACTTAATTTGGTAAATGAGATACTCATAATAGGTATTAAAATACTGGATATTCGAATATGCAATATAAGTTCACCAAATGATCGCATTCTATCCAAGATGTATTTGGATGACATGTATATTTCATTTAAATATTTTTTTAATTTAAAAAAAAAAATTCGCAACTAAGCATTGAACTTTTTAAAGTACTTAGTTTTACTTGCGAAATACTTAATTTCAATTTTAAAATACTTTATTTGGTAAATGAAATACTCAGAATGAGTATTAAAATACTGGATATTAGAATATGTAACGTAAGTTCACCAAATGCTCACATTTGTATCCAAGATACATTTGGATGACATGTTCATTTCATTTATTATTTTTTAATTGTTAAAAAAAAACAAATTCATAACTAATTATTGAACTTTTTCAAGTACTTAGTTTTACATGTGAAATACCTAATTTCAATTTTAAAATACTTGATTTGGTAAATGAGATACTCAGAATGAGTATCAAATTACTGGATATTCGAATATGCAACGTAACTTCACAAAGTGATCGCATTTCCATCAAGATGTATTTGGATGACATGTTCATTTCATTTAATTATTTTTTGTTGTAAAAAAAAAATTTGTAATGAAGCATTGAACTTTTTTAAATACTTAGTTTTACTTGCAAAATACCTAATTTCAATTTTAAAATACTTGATTTAGTAAATGAAATGCTCATAATGAGTATTAAAATACTGGATATTCGAATATGCACGCAAGTTCACCAAGTGCTCGCATTTCCATCCAAGATATATTTGAACGACATGTTCATTTTATTTAAATTATTTTTTTATTGTTAAAAAAAAAAAACAAATTCGCAACTAAACATTGAACTTTTTTAAGTACTTAGTTTTACTTGTGAAATAGCTAATTTCTATTTTAAAATACTTGATTTGGTAAATGAGATACTTAGAATGATTATTAAAATACTGGATATTCGAATATGCAATATAAGTTTACGAAGTGCTCGTATTTCCATCCAAGATACATTTGGATGACATGTTCATTTCATTTAATAGTTTTTAAAATTGTTAAAAAAAACAAATTCGCAAATAAGTATTGAACTTTTTCAAGTACTTAGTTTTAATTGCAAAATACCTAATTTCAGTTTTAAAATACTTGATTTGGTAAATGAGATACTCATAATGAGTATTAAATTACTGGATATTCGAATATGTAACGTAAGTTAACAAAGTGCTCGCATTTCCATCCAAGATGCAATTGGATGACATGTTCAAAAACTTTGCAGCAGCCACAAAGCTTTGAAAGAGAAAAAAAGCTTAGAGCGAAGATTTGAAGATTTCCAGACAATGTTCTTTGAGAGAATAGCCTGTATTAGGAACTAGTAACATAATCTGTGGATTTACAATTTACAGAGAAATATGAAGTCGGATACAGTCGATATTCATAGTTCAGTAGGTCGAAAGCTATGAGATTTAATAAAACGACATGCAATTCAGCATTGATAAATAATTAAAGAGATTTAATTATTTCACTAAGTTGAATTAGTTTGACATAGTTTGAGATGGCGTGTTCAATTGGATAAGAAATCTCATCGAAAGCATAGATAATTGTCGAACGAATTAAGTAGATTAGCGAGGGGTATGTGAACCGAGATTCCCAACAAATTCATTTCTCATTGAACTTTAATCAATCATTATAACTTATTTATTTCATCATTTAATCCTTGAACCATTTCATTGAGTTTTTATTTAATAATCGTAGTAATAAACAATCATCTGAAGTATCGCTGCTTTAAATTGAATAATTGAGAATAATAATTGAGAAATACAATCCTTAGACAATGAAAGTTTTGCTCAATCACTAAGCATGGAACATTTTGACATGGTGCACTTGCGATTATTGAAGGTCCATGACTATATTATTACTTGACATTGTGCACTTGCGCTTATTTCGAGCTTGAATATTATTAATTTTTACTAAGAATTTTACAATGAAAATTTTGCTCGATCAGTGAGCATGGATTACATATTACTCTTATTTAATATTTTTTAGTAAAAAAATTCTCAAATAAGCATGAAAATTTTAAAGTACTTAATTTACTTGAGAAGTACCTAATTTGAGTTTGCAAATATTTGATTTCGTAAATGAGATATTTACAATATGCATTAAAATATTGGATATTCGAATATACAATATTTTCATGGAAAATTCATTATGATACTTATTCATATCATTTAAATAAATAAAAATAGTTCATTATTCATCATGGAGTAATTGAAAGATGCATTATGAACATAGTTCGTAAATGAGCTTGAAGTTTGCACTTTAAGCATATATATCGATTCTTGGATCAATGATTTATAAAATACTCATAAATATCATGACAATAATTTTTTATATTCATTGAATGACTTATTTCACAATTATACTTATTTGACATAATACTTATTGGTAATTATTCATTATACTTATTAGTATTTTTTTTTTTTTTTGTATACTTATGAGTATTAATTTGTAATATCATTAATATTCATTCACAATACTTGTTGGTATTCATTAAATGACAATGCAATACTTTATTTGATATCATCCTCATTAGAATTTTTTCATAATATTTATTGGTAATGCATCAATATTCTTTCATTATACTTATTATCAAATTTGAGTTTTTAAAGGCTAAAATCAATTATCAGCAGAATCTAATTATATAGTACTTGTAACAATTTATGTATCACATTTTTATTTCACGGATCTCATCATCAAAGGCAACTCAATATTGACTTCAAATTATATATTTTGACACCATCAAATAATCGAATTTGAGTATTTAAATGGTAAAATCAAATATTTGTGGACTCGTATTAGGCATTATTTGTATTAATTTAGGTATCACATTAGACACTTCTCAAGTAAAAATAAGTATTTTAAAAATTCAATACTTAGTTGAGAATTTGTTTTTTTTTTTTACAAAAAAATATATTAAATGAGATGAATATGTTATCCAAATGCATCTATCAAAGAAATATAAACACTTGGTGAGCTTATGTTGCATACTCGAATATCCAGTATTTTATTACATATTATGAGTATATCATGTACCAAATTAAATATTTGCAATCTCAAATTAGGTACTTCTCAAATAAAAACAAATACTTTAAAATTTTTATGCTTAGTTGGGAATCTGTTTTTTCTTTTACAGAAAAAATATTAAATGATTTATGTCATCTAAATGCTTATTCCATGGAAATATCAATACTTGGTGAACTTACGTTGTCTATTCGAATACCTAGTATTTTAATGCATATTATGAGCATCTATTTACGAAATTAAGTATTTGCAAACTCAAATTAAGTACTTCTCAAGTAAAACTAAATACTTTAAAATTTTCATGCTTTGTTGAGAATTTTTTTTGTTTTTAATTATTAAATGAGATGAATATGTCATCCAAATGTATCTTTTATAAAAATACCAACATTTGGTGAACTTACGTTGCTTATTCGAATATCCAGTATTTTAATACATATTGTGAATATCTCATTTACGAAATCAAATATTTGCAAACTCAAATTAAAATACTTCTCATCTAGGGAGTAAAATAAAGTATCGGTAGACTCGACTTAGATATTTTTTGCACTAATTTAAGTATCACATTTTAACTTCACAAATGACACATCAAAAGTCACTCAATATTATTTGAAACTATATTTTTTATATCCCAAAATAATCAAAATTGAGTCTTAAAAGGGTAAATCAAGTATATGTGAAATCAAATTAGGTACTATTTGTACCAATTTAAGTAGTACGTTTTTTATTCACAAATCTCATCATAAAAATATTTAATATTATCTTCAAATTATATATTTTGACACTCAATCGAATTTGAGTATTTAAAAGGTAAAATCAGGTGTTTGTGAACTCGAATTATGTATTATTTGTATTAATTTAGGTATCACATTTTTGCTTCACGAATATCATCATCGGTGTCACTTAATATTAACTTCAAATTATATTTTGGCATCATCAAATAATTGGATATGAGTATTTAGGGGGTAAAATCATGTATTTATATACTCTAATTAGTTGCTCTGTGTACCAATTTGAGTATCACATTTTAACTTCACAAATGACACAATCAAAAGTCAATTAATATTACTTGAAACTTATGTATTTTTTACACATTTGAAGTATTTAAATAGTCAAATCAAATATTTGAAACCCGAAAATAGGTATTTTATCGATCAAAATGAGTAATTTTTCTAATTCAACAATGAGTGAGAAGCTGTGTTTTTTCAAAAATTAGATGACAACAATTATTGAATTTATTGTGATAGCTTGAAGATTCAGTATTTTCTTACAAATTTGAAGTATTCAAAGAGTAAAATCAAGCATTTGGAACTCCAAAATAGGTATTTTGTTGGTCAAAATAAATACTTAATCTGATTTCATGATGAATGATGACCTATGTTTTTTTTTAAAAAATAAAATGACATGAATAAGTCATCATAATGCATTTTTCATGAAAAGACCAACAATGACTTGATTTATGATGAATGCTCGAAAATATAGTATTTTCTTATATATTTGGAGTATTCAAAGAGCGAAATCAAATATCTAAACCCCATAATAGGTATTTTGTATGTCAAAATAAGTATTTATTTTTATTCCATGATAATTGAGAAAGAATATTTTGTTAAAATTATATTTTAAATGAAGAAAAATGATATAATTTTTGTGGATAAAATAATCTATGTATTTAAATAATAGAGGGTAAAAATGTAAAGTTTACTTTATGGGTAGTTAAAACTAAATGTATAAATGTGTCAGGTACCGATTTCTAAAAAAATATAGCTAGGTACTGAATTTTAATTTAAACATTGACATATGTATTTTTTTGAAATTTACCCTTATATTAATATATGATATTGAATGTAAACTCTTTTATATTCCATAAAAAGATAAGATTTTGAGTATAAAATTTGAAAAATTATATTAATATCAACCCTTGTTATACTAGTTTGGTACTCAAATATCATATATCAGTATCAAATCTGACAGATTTGCTACTCAAATATCATATTTAGTACTATTTTTCAATGTTTTTTTTATCGATTTTCATCCGAGAAAATACATGAGTTATTAATATAAGTATTTGTTAAACTTGTTTGAGCACTCAAAAAAAAATATATCAGTACCAGATCTGAAACATTTGATACTTGAATATCATATATCAGTACTACATTTTCAATTTTTGTATAGATTTTCATCCGATAAAAAACATGACTAATTAATATCTATACTTATTATACATGTTTGGATAATCAAAATCATATATTAAAACCACATCTAAAGCATTTTGATACTCGTAGAGATAGGGTTCGGCCCACTCTTGACAGTTTGAGATAATTCTAGGGATGGCAACGGTTTCGGGTAGGGGGCGAGTTTGACCGAACCCGGGACTCGCCATGCCTTCCTTTAGACCCGTCCCGAAAACCCGACAGGTCTAATATGCATTGGATCCGTCGAAAATATATAATTTAATATTATATTAATAATATATGCGAAAAAAAAATATTATGTCCAAATTTATATTAATAATATATGCGACAAAAAAAATATTATCACAAATTAAAATATATCATCTTGTATTCGATTAATAACAAAAAAATTGTAATGATATATTTTTATATTAAACATATAATAATAAAATAAAATAATTTCAATCCAAAAATTTTATAAACCATAATTATAGTCAAGTTATTAGTTATTTAATCTGAAAAAATTTATATCATTAATAATAAATATACATGTATATTTTATATTTTAAACATATGTGCGTATTTTAGCGGGGAAACCAAACATGAGATCCCTTCGGACTTGCTTGTAGACTCGCTAGACCCGACCCCATATTAGCTGGGGCGGGTTTATTACAGAGCCGGGTTTATATTCGACCCATTGTCTTCCATAAATAATTCATGTCCAATATCCAGGTAGTCTCGGGAAGTCATTTTAATGGCTAGGGTTTATTAGGAGGTCACATCATTCACCCGGATCCATCTGGTCATCTAGGGACCTACCGTGGATTCCGTTTACCAAGATTTGTTGAGAGTTCTTCCAGGAGCTCGGCCTCAATAATCTTATCTGAAACGTCTGTTTATTCGTTTTGCTTAAAAAGTACTAGAAGGATTTTTTTTTTCAAACCTCACTAAATTGGCCGAACCCTTACCATTCATAAAAACATTTTTATAAAATATTTTGCTCTATTTTAAAATAAAATATCAACCAACTAGTATTTGAAAACCAAAGAAAATATCCCATATTATAACCTCTCAAAAACCACTCATAAATAATTAAAAGTCATAAAAATATTCTTAACATAACTTAAAATCATAAATAATAACTAGTGCGGAAAACTAGCGTCAGTTCTCGGGTTATATGCACCTTCAATCCAGTCAGATCAACCATCGAGACCTCCATTATGATAATTATCATAATCACCTGCATCAATCACACCTAGTGAGTCTAAAGACTCAACACGTCATATTCTTGATAACGAGTAATACATATAAAACCACAATTAACAGTGAAAATACTTGTACTTAAAATATCGTTTTCATGAAGATGCATAAACTTAAACATAACATGTACGTAAACATTTTCATGATGCATAAACTTTTAAAAACATTTTCATAATCTTATGCATAAACTTTAACTTAAACATTTTCAAAAACATATTCATATGTACATCATGTTTTTCACACAAACGATTTTAAATAATTACTATGGTGTGAATGATGAGAAAAAGGAGAGCATGGCATGCCTTTACGTTTTAAACGCACGAAAAACCGTTGACGACGAAGAACGACGACGAAGAGACGATGACTTGATTTTTTTTCTTGAAGAACCTTCAAACTTTCTAATTAGAATTGTGTGTGCCATGTCTTGTGTGCAAGGGAGAGTTTGTAAATTGTTGGGGTGTGTGGCCGTGAGAACGAATAGGTTATGGGGTGTGTTTTTAGTTTTTAAATAGTTAATTAAACACTAACAAAGGTTTAGGCGCATTAGGAAAATTAATTAGGCCCAAAAGTGTTTAATTAAAATACTAAAAATTATTTTGGTAAAAATAAGATTGTGAATTTAATAGCCGGGTTGCCGAAAAGTTCGTATTTTTTTTTGTTGAAAATCCAACACCGATAAAAATTACGTCCCGACGTATAAAATCACCTCAAAACCCCATATTTTCAAAAAATAAGAAAAAGAGTCACCATTAATTTTAAATAATTAAAAACAATTATTTAATAAAAACATTTTCTATTTTTCAGCCCTCGGTCTCCGTTCCTCGATCGCAACTCGAATAACCTTTTAAAAATACATTTTAATGCAACAATATAGAAAAATATATTTTAAACATGCAAATATGCACAACATAATTAATCCATGCAATTAAAACATTTAATTAAAATACAAGAGAATTTAATAATTGCATACATGTGGTTTGCGTGGACCTTTAAATTTTCGGGGCGTTACATTATCGGTTAGCAAGGCGGAGCCGACCTCCCAGCAAGGTCTTATCCAACCTCCCAGCACATATCATCACAGCAATTGAGACATTCTTGGCCGAGCTCCCATTAAAAAACATGGATAGTCTCACAGCACATCAAACAAGCTTAGGCCTCATGGGAGTTCCAATCATATATATCAATCTGTCATCCACAAAAATAAAGCTCATGGAGATTTAATCTAACTTTATCTAAGGTTATGAGAATCCATAATCCCACAAAAGAAGGATTTCAACATATTTATAATTCTAGAAGGATAAGAGTTTTAATCGTCAAAAAATCTATTCACATAGTAATTCTTCACCTATAAATATTAGGTTCTGGTAATTGTTTATTCATTCATTCTGAACACACACAACACTCTATTTATTTTACTATTATCTAACTTGAGCGTCGGAGCGACTACGCCGGAAAAACCTTCCGGCCCCTTGTAATGTTTTTGTTTGTGCTTCCAACCGAAGGTCTGACCTGATCTTCCCAAACGAGATCCAATCTCCCTGCAAGCCTTGCATTTTTCGTCTACATCAATTGACGTCGTCTATGAGAAACCTTAAACGAAAACATAAATATGTGGGGACGAAGAGGATGAAGAACATGTCCTAATGACAATCAAGGAAGAGCTGTGAGGAGGAAATCGGGAGGTTGGGAAGACAAGTTGGAGGTCGACCTTCGCCGTTGGACATGGAGAGCTCACTCTCCGCACAAGTATTAGTTGAAAACTTCCCACTTAGTTTTCGTTAGCCGACCGTTAAGGATTACTGCGAGAGTACAGATCCAGAAAAACATTTTGGGAGGTTCAACAATGTCGTCCTCCTGCACAGATACTTGAATGGGATAAAGCGTCGAGTCTTCCTCACACCTTGGTAGGTCCGACTCAAAGGTGGTGCGATCTGTTGCCACCCCACTCTTTTAGAAACTTTCGGGAATTCATTGTCGTCTTTATGAACAAATACACCACAAGTAAGAAATATCTGAAGACTTTCTGGTGTTGTTCAATGTGAAGCAAAGTGAGACAAAATCGCTAAGGGAATTCATCAACTGATTTAACAGCGCGGCCCTGGAGGTGCCGGCTGCGGCTATCGAGACACTAGTAAATGCCTTTAAGCAAGGCCTCCGAGGAGGTTAGTATTTCAATTCTTTGATAAAACTAGCTGAGAAATACGTGAACCTTGAAAATGGGCATAAGCAAATAGGACGGATGTTAGGTCAAGAGATAAGATAAAGGAAATAAAAGGTACAGCCATGAAGGATGAGGCCAACAAAGAGAGTCGAAAAACGTGGCCGAGGTGGGAGAGCGTTTCCTTATTCACTCTTAACTATGAGTTAGGAAAGGGACATGATAATATAGGAGTGTCAAAATGCGATACGATCCGTCAATCCGACACGACCCAACATGAAAAAAATCAGTTTCGGGTTAGGGTTTTTCGGGTTCGGGTTGGGTCGCGGGTTGACCCGCGAACTTTTTTTTGAAAATATTACCTATATTTTTAAATATTGTATGTTTGAACAAAATTTATTGTATATTTATATGATAAATTTTCATCATTTAATATTTATTTTGCATATTTTTATTTTTTTAACAATTTTTTTATTTGATTTAGTAAATATACTTTTAATTTTCTACGATTAAACTTTCACATTTAAATCGTAATTTTGTTATTATGTGTTTAAATTAAAATATTATTATTATTTTTTATTTTTTTGAATTATTTAAAAAAAAATTGGAAAAAAATAAATAAAATTTGGGTTAGACGGGTTGAGTCGTATTATACGGGTTCGGTTCGAGTTGGGGATTTTTGGGTTGCTTTGGGTTCGGGTTGGAAAAGAAAAAGATGGAAATTGGGAACTCGAGAAAAGCCAAGAGAGGCCTGCGAATTCTATCACGAACATGACCAAACCACTAATGAATGCCAAAGACTAGGAAAAAAACGAAGAAGCAAAAACTCACGCAGAGAGATCCACGTATAAAAGACCTCTTGACAGTCAAATAATAAAGGAGCAGATCCTTTTCCCAACTCGATTGTCTTTCCCATCTTGGTTGTCGAATATCGCACGCAACCATGTCACTCCTCCGGCGACCGCTGTCCAAAATTCTTTTCCTCCGCCACTTTTCGACCGCCCCTATTGCCGCTGCTACCACCTCCGAAACCCCATCCTCCCATAGGAACCACCACGACTTCCTTCCTCCATCCACCTACATAAACTCTTGGAAACCCCCTCGAAACCCTAAGGAGGCAGCCGTGCAGCTGGCCTTCCTACGCCGCGATTTCGCGCGTAAGGTGAAGCAAATGAGGAAGGTCTACATCGAGGAAATGGAGTTGCAGAGAGTTGAAAAATTGCGCAAGGACGAGGCTCGAAAGGAGGCTTTGAGGATCGCCAATGAGGAGAGGAAGGCAGCAAAGGATGCCAAAAAGAAGGCCGAAGCCATTGAGAGACAAGCTGCCGAAGAAGAGTTCCGGCAAATGCTGGTTTGTGAATTTGCTTTTTCTTCCCTGGGAGCTGTTTACATTTTGTGTTGGACGGCGGTTTACGTTTTCAATTTTTCGTTCACTGCTGTTCTTTTTTTTTTTTCTTTTTTTTTACCAAAACAGTATGCCTATGTGGTGTTCTATTAGTGCGTGCAACTGACTAATTGTGCAAACATAGCTAGAACTTTTGTGCGGAGCCTAAGGGATCAGTGATGCAGTAATTCTCATTTTTTTGTCACTTATTGTCTTATTCCATATAAAAATTTATGTTGTGGTGTTTGTTCAGTATTATCTGAAATTTTAGTTCATGCCAGAAAATGATGAATTAAAATTAGTGAAGCTTATAAGATTTTTCTATGCTATGCACGTTATAGAATAGGTGAATGGTTTTTTTGTTAGATCATGTGGGTGCTACACGGCGTGGAGGCCCTTATAGATATCGAGTTATCCAATAATATCGCATATTGATTTGTATCGCCCTTATAGATATCGAATTATCCAATAATATCGCATATTGATTTGTATCCTATGTTGTGGCGTTAATTCCGTTAATTCACTTCCCATATGGCATCTAGAGTGTGGTTGTTTGCTTTTATTCACTTCCCATGTGGCATCACGAGTGTGGTTGTTTGGTTTTACCTGCTTCAAAATCAATTCGTCGCTGCTTTGTTTTTGACTCATTTAACATAGCATGTACTGTGTCTAACTCAAAATTTCCAACTTGTGACTTGTGCTGTTTTAGCTTTTTTCATGTCATGTTACCGTGAATTCATGCCTGGATGGATGATAATCTCACATTAGTACATTCGTACGAGTGATATGAACAATAATAAACCTTATGAACTTCAGTCTTCTTTAATATGATGCTGGTCTTAAACACACACTGTCATATGACTGCTGAGTTCCTATTATCATTTAGTTGCAGACAGTTGTATATCTAAGAGGATTAAATAATTGACTGTGTGATATTATGTGAGCAAATACCCTTTGATTGGGTTGAATTCAGTGAAGCACTGCTTAATCAGAAGATAAAAAGAGAAACAAATAAAACATAATAAAATGGTTGAATCCCTGGTATTTATGCTGGTGTAACATAGGTGCAATTATGTTAGCCGGCATACTCAAGGACCTTGAATGAAGGCATTGTTTTTTATTTTGTCTTAATAAATGAGGAACCCTCCATGGTTTGGTGTAAAATGATATAATTTTTCGTGCGACTGAGTAACAAAGTTTATGCTTGGTTATGTTATTCAAAAGAATACTTTGATCTTTAATTCTGCTTTTTCATTGCTGATATTTTACTGTTCTACAGTCGTACACTTACTTGTTCCTGTGTATTATTCGCTGATATGCTTGGCCATTTTCCCTTCTTTATTTGTTCGAGGTTGATAAGAATTCAATGTATTGTTTGGAGCTGATTGTGTTTAACATTCCACGCAGTTTCTCTTGTACTAGGTGAAGCCCATCCATGCAGAATATGGGGACAGCGGCCCTTTAATTTTATAGTTGTGTTACATAACTCTGGAATAAGTTAGCACAAATGTGTTGTGCTTGATGTCTTCTACTGTTGTGATTGTTGCAGGCGAAAGAAAGATTAGAGAAACTAGAGTATTGGAGAATGCGAGAACAAAAAATAGAGGAAAGGAAGAAAGAAAAGAAAGAGCTAGTGCGTAGAAAAAGTTCTATGTGGATTGAGGAAGCCGACTTGGTGAAGACATCACTGGACTCCGTGGCCATCATTTCCTCTACTCTGTGATATCTCTTAAAAAACTGGTTGCACTAGTAAGAATTGTTGATCTTGTAGGAGGCTTTGTGCTTATTTGACGATCTGCCCGACTGGTTCAGATACGGACTATGAAAATTTTAGACTTGGGTTATCTTGCATCGTGAATTTGTATTGCATTGTTCGGGGACAATTCTCTCTTCCGTATTATTGGAGCAAATAAAGACGCAATCATGCGAAATGCCATTCTATGTGATTCTTCAAAGGTTTTTATGATTACATTTGAGTTGGTTGCATACTTTTATACTGATGATTAAAACCACGCTTCTTAAATGTTCCATTGGGTTCCAACTATTGATAGCAAAGGAACGAAATGGTTTAGCTCGAAAATGTAAAATACTTGGAGAAATAAATTTTGATAATATGATATTTAAAACAATACAACCACATTATTTTATACCTCCATTCATATTTTAAATTTAATAATTGATTTTGAAATTATTTAAAATAATATTTCATTTATACTTTTGTTTTATTTATTTATTTATTTATTTATAAATTATAATTAATCATGAAATAAAAAAGTAACCATAGCAGTACCTGCAATTATACAACTCCACTCGTGTTGTAGAAATCCCTAGAATCTTCACTCTTCTTCTCTTCTCTCAGCTCACGTAAATCAACGTTGGGTACTCAGATTGATTGAATTTTCTGTCAATTGGGGGCAATGTTTTTTGTGGTCCTGCCAAGGGTAAGTAAATTTCAAATTAGAGTTACAAATGTTCATCCGATTGGAGTTAGTTTCAGCTGCGAACTCAATTAAATTGTAAAACAATGTCGTGAAAATTTGGTCGGTTTCAGTTTTATGGTCATGCCGGAATATTTTCTTAATGTCGTGTTTTGAGATAATTAGAATCGTTTTCCTGCTTAAATGCATTCCGCAATTTGTATATTTTGAGTGTAAAAGCATAGGTTTTTGTTTCTTGAAGACTGAGGCTTTATCGTTGGTACAAACTGAAATTGGCACCAGCTTTGTGGCTACTGGCTTTCCAATTACAATCAGGTCGGAGATCAAGCAGAAAATAATTGCTTTGCAGTGTTTATTAGCCTTTCAAAATGTATGCCGTGGATTATTGGCGAGTTCTTATTTGGACAGAATCATATATTAAGAAGAATATTCTTCAAACCACGACATTACTGTTCTGAAACACAAAATAAAATTATTGAATTTGCCAGATGTTTGACGTGTGTTACATTTTCTATTGACAAGGCGAATATGGTTAAAATAACAGGACTTATATATCTATCTATATCCCGTTTTAGGTATGAACAATTTCAAGTTTGATTTTCAAACAAATTCGTCATGCTGCTTGCCTGTTGGGTGTGCTTGGAGAAACCCTTTGATTTGCACTCAACAAATTTGAACTTCCCGAGGTCGGCTTATGGCATTTTATGGATTTTAGTTTTTTCTTCACTGCTCGAGAATCTTGTCCTTTTATGTTGTTATAAGTTTTTCTGAGCTACATAATTCTTAGCAATTGAATGTATTTTCTGTTACACGGTGGTTGTGGTGTGGTTACAGTGGTATTAGGTGATGATGCCTCAGCCTAGAAGAAAGAAATGGACTGAGACAGAGGAGAGGACGCTTATAGACAAATATGGAGAGATGTCTTGTGATGGTACTTTATCAAAGATGAAAGCCAGGGAGAAAAAGTTTAAGCCTATTGCTTTACACGTGAACTCTGTTCATCATGCTCGGGACCCAGTATCATATCCATGGCAGTGGTCTTGGAAAGATGTGTCCACAAAAGTGCAGAACATGAGGCACCAGTATGCCTTAGTGAAGCAGAAGATAAAAAAGCAAGAATCTTCGGTAGGAGGAACAGGTGAAGAGGAGTTTGATTGGTTGGAAGGGGCCACACATTGGTCGAACTTCCTTAGGTATAAAGAGGTTTTTGGGGATATGCCACTTGTATTTAACAGTATTGATTCGATGATAATGGTTGCAGTAGGAGCTAATGAATGCACAGGAGGGTTTGATCAGAGTGGTCATGAGATGGATATTGGGGAGTTCGGTCAGTTAGTTCCAGTGGGGGAGGGGGATTTTGTAGCAGGTATTGATGGGGTTGAGAATGGAGTAATGGAATTGGAGTTTGACTATGATGGGGAGGAGGGAGAAGAGAACTATAAAGTAGGTGATAAAAGTGAGAACTGTACGAGGAAAGATGGAGGTTCTGAATTTGTTTGTGAAGATATGGAACCAAATTCTTTGAAAATGAGAAAAAAGAAAAAAGTGTCAAAAGGGTTAGAGAAGAGGGCATGGGCTTTTCTTACAAACCAGTTGGGGCAGTTGAGGGAGATGGAAACTCGGTTCGAGCAACGTGAGGCGGAGCGAGAGCAGAAGAGGCAAAGGAGAGAACATCTTCTGACAGAAATGGACAAGGAACGTGAAAGGAGATGGGAAGAAATGGAGAAGGATAGAGAAGTGAAGGAGAACACAAGGGAGAAGTTACGGAGGCAAAGGATTCAAGATTGGGAAGCGATGGAGAGGGAGACTGAAGAAAGAGAGAGAAGAAGAAGAGAAGAGACACTGATACATGAGAGGGAATGGGAAGGCAGGTTGAGTCGAAGAAGATCAGATTGGAAGGCAAGGATGGATGAGATGTTACATCAGCATCGTGCAGAAATTGGACAGATTCAAGCTAGGATTCTACACGAACAACAGAATCTTACCGGTCAACTTCTTGGAATTATAACACAGTGGACTGGTCATCCGGCAGGACTCTCTGATCACACTGGAGCTAGCTCCCATTATCTATCACAAATGATCCAGAATTTACACCATGATAATGGCGGTATCGTTCATGGTGATGGCCGTGTGGAGGGAGATAATCAAGAAGATCAGTTCATAGTTGATGGATAAGGTACGACTTGAACCATATAACACAGTAGGAGCAAGAAATAATTATTCGCGTGGAGATAGTGAGGTATGCAATAGGAGTTGACACATGAGTATTTGTACCATAACTGCGCAGTATAAACATTTATTTACCTTGGAGGTACAGCATTCCATTACTAATAATATTTTCCTCAATTGTTGGTTTAACCGAAAGGTGATAGCGATTTTCGTGAGTTAGTCGATGAGATAAATTTAATTTCGCATTCATTTATTATTATCTGTTATTCTTAATTCTTGGACTGTGTATAGAGAAACAGGAGGGTGCAAGTGCTTGTTCTCTGTTTTACTGTATAATATTCTGGCTTACTCGTTTTTTCAGCATTACAATTTGTTTGCCCATTTAGTTCCTTTTGTTTCATTACCTAGTTCGTGTAATTTACTTTATTTTGGCACCTAAATCTACTGATTTTCAAGCTACTTTTTAAGTCATAGATAATAATATGATTCAGGTTTTTTTTTTCTCGTGATTTACATCAGCGTGTTTTCTTGTCGGGAAAATAGATTTTCATCGTAATATTTATTTGACTAATACAATCTCTTTCATAATTTTCAAGTCCTTGTCTACTTGAACACCAAACAGTCTTCATTGCTGGAATACAAAAAACCTACCAATTTTGTCTTCATATGCTAAAAATGTAATTGAAAATAAAATAAATAATTAATAGAAAGGAGGAGATATTCATTAATGAAGGTTGATCACACAACACAATAAAGCAGATTTCACAGAAATTAAAACAAGAAAATGCAAGTTTCTCAGGCAATCTTCTTATCTTATACAATGACTATCAAAGCTATTGCATTGTATTTCCAGTTACTATCTTATGTTTGCCTTCAAGATGTATGTGGCATTCAACCAAGAAAGTTTCTTCATGCCAAAAGTCCCTCCCTTTTCAACTCGTCCTTCAACTCTGTGATCTCGTTCTCCGGCAAAATCGCCGTAACTTTCCTTCCTTCACAGACATTCTTGTCACCAGGAAGCACCAAAATAGCCCCTTCTTCACCGACTCCGTCGATTTTAAGGCTAAAGCTAACTGGCTTTTGCCCCCTGTACTCGAACTCGTAAAAGTTTCCTTCGTCAAGGTTCACAAAGGTCAAATTTGCACCATACACAATGAAGTCAGACAGTCCTTGCTCTTTCTCCATTATTTGATCGATCTTTTTTCGCTCGTCCAATGCTCTGGTTTTCAACAATGTTGCTAGCTCACTAGGCGTGGCCTCCTCTATAGGAAATTCAGCCTTAACCACACTCACATTTAGGCCATTACCCAGTGTCCCATCTGTCTCATTTTTCTTACCTTTTTCACATATCGTCACAACTTTCGGACCCCGTCCTCGGATTTTGGCGATGCATTGCCAAAGGACAGCGGAAAGTGCCTCGAAAGGCGAAAATTCGGCCCCCTCGCGCCTTAGTTTAGATTGAAGATGACTCAGTTGCGTGCCTGGAATATTAAACGAGAATGTATTCATGTTGCATTCAGTGACCTTCATCCAATTCTCTCCAACCGGTCCGACCCGTTTGATGCTAAGTGGATCCTCCACATCTCCGGGCTGGATATTGGCACTTGTGGACTTTGTGAGAGATTGGGCCAGAGCAATGGGTCGACCTGGTCCATTACCATCCATGGTCTTCCCCAATTGGTTCATGAATCTTGCAGCAGAGAATGCATCGCCAAGTGCATGGGCCCAGCTTAGGCCCACAGCCGTTCCTCCACATTTGAATTTTGTTAGCTGTTCTCATATATAAGAAAACTATCACAAATACTTTATTTAATTCCACTGAAAATATGATATTCATACCAAAGAATGCAAAGACAAAATGTATCCAAAAGTGAAAGAAAGGTTTTATATAATTATCATTCAACCTGCCCAGCCACATACAGGTAGAAAACATACAAGAGAGTTTGAAGGGATGTAAATACAACAGTCAACAAGGTTGTATGAGAAATCTATTCTTGAATTCTAATTAATGAAATTTCTTATGAGTTTGGCTGACTCGAAGTAGCCTTCCTAAGGTGTAATAACTGAACTGTGGCTCATGATTTAAGGATCAGTGGGCGTGGATGATTAACTTGATGTGGTCAAACAGACAAGTTTTTGGAAAATCCAAGTTTTATTTCTTCCTGACTAATTTTCTGGGTTCTAGATCTTGTACTAATAGAACACCAGTTGGTGTACTACTGCTAGCAGCTAGAAAGCTAACCTGTATGAAAACAAGTGGAGAAAATGAAAGCTCGGGGCCAATAATTTGACTGGAGACCAACGCTTTCTCATGAGCATCATCCTTCGTCTCCAGCCATTCCTCCAGTGTTTTGTCACAGGACGCTTCGATGAACCTCACGCCACTGTCGTTGCACTTGATGTAAGGCCGGCCCGCCTCCGTTCTCCGGAACCGGCCGGAAGTGACCGGGAATTCGTTTAGCCACACGAACATCGGCTCCTTGATGACGAGAGGCGTCAATCCCTCGAATGCCTTGTTGCCGAAGTAATAGATGCAGCGCAGGTAATGGAGCTTCATGGCCAAGTCCATGTTCTCGGGCTCGTAAATGGAGTCGGGGACCGTTACGTTTCCCGGCCCGATAGACGATAGCTTGATGTTGTAGATGAGGCCTTCTTCCATGGCTGATGAAACCATTTTAATGCTTTGGTGTTTTCCGTTGATATCTATATATAAATAAATTTACGGAATTGATAGGAAGACGAGCTAGGAGGAATGAATATGCTCATTTTCAAACTTTATTACATAATAATAATATATAATTTTGTGTTATCAAATAAATCAATTTTAAAAATTACATTAAAATTTCAGGCAAAAACTTGTGTGAAACGGTCTCACGGGTCGTATTTTGTGACGGATATCTTCTTTGGGTCATCCATGAAAAAATATTACTTTTTATGCTAAGAGTATTAGTTTTTATTGTGAATATCGATAGAATTAACCTGTCTCACAGATAAAGATTCGTGATATCATCTCACAAGATACCTACTCAAAATCCCAAAATCTAATAGATATCTTAAGGAGTATAATTAGTCATATTTGCATTAAGGAGTACTTGTAACCATAGAGATTTTTTTTTTTGTTTGCAATGAATTTTATTTTATTTTTTGAAAAAATTATTTAAGTCTAATTTTAGATTTGTTCAATTTAATTTTGCTAACTACCACCTAAATATCATTTATTGTCAACAAATTATTGGAAAAGGAGAGTTAAAGGTATAAAAAGAGACGAAGCAACAATCCGTGCACAGTTGAGAAATATTAATTGCATACGGGGTCCTAAGTTAAATCTCTTTCAATAATTTTTACATGTATCGATCATCATAAATAAACTTTATAATATAATCTGCATAATTGATCGTAGTATATATATATATAATATACACCATTGTCTACCAAACGTGTTCACGTATATGTATATCTTTGATATGTAATTATTTTTTAAAAAGAGGTAGCTATGCAATTAATGGAGTCATTAAAGCCTTTCACGGTTGAATAAATACATATTTTTATAGGGGAAAATTATGGGGCCCCATTCATTATGGTACTGTCCATCTGTAAATTGGTTGCATTGAAAACTGAGAGTAATTAACAAGTGCGGACGATTGGCTGAAAAGGCAAAAGATATCAGCCTCACGGGCCAACACATGAATAGACTCCATTCCAAATGGACAGTTTAGGCCATCTGTAACTCGTTATGTTATTTTGGTGTAATTAATTTCTACACTTTATTTTCAAGAAAAAAACTCATGTGAGACGGTCTCACGAGCTGTATTTTGTGATACGAATTTCTTATTTAGGTTATCCATGAAAAAGTATTACTTTTTATGCTAAAAATATTACTTTTTATTGTGAATATCGGTATAGTTGACCCGTCTTACAGATAAAGATTCGTGAGACCGTATCATGAGAAACCTGCTCTATCTTCAAAGCATCAATTTTTAAATTATATATTAAGAATAATATTCTCTATTATTTTATTCACAACAACTATTTTATTCCACAAAATATTTTCAACACAATATCTATAATATCTAAAATAATATCTATGTTGATATTTATTAGAAATATTAATGAATTAAAAAAATAATTAAATATAGTTTAAAATTTTAAATATTTAATCTTATTATTTTAAATACTTGAACTTATTACTTAATTGAATGTAATTACTTAACTATTCAAAAAAAAAAAAAAAGTTACAATCACACATAAAAATAATCTGAAGATAAATTACTAACATAGAGCAAATACTAAAATAATGCTTATAAAATAAAAATGAAACACAAATTCCAAGTTTTAATAAATTTATTTAAACAATTATTTTAATTAGTTATCCAATGGTTCACGATAAATGATTGATCTAAGCATCGAACAATTCCCCTATGTTTAGACGATTTATTTCAAAGTTTCCGAGTCGTTCATCGGTGTTGTTATTTATTCATGCAATCATCGTTAAAGTAGTGAGAATCGGATTTCAATTATGAAATATCAAATGCATCAACATTGCATTTGATACGAAGAAATCAAATTATTTTTAAATTTATGATATTTCAGACCTCCTAATTTCCCCTCCAGAGCAGTGCTCGTTTAAGCCTAGTTTAAGCGGCTTAAGCTTGAAGCTCGACAAAAACACTCCGCTTCGGAGAAAAGAGGAAAAAAGTTGTCAAACTATAGTTTGAACAAATTAAGTGTAATTAAGGTGTTTAATTAAGCATGCATAAGCATAATTAATAGCATCTGTTTATTTTTTAATTTTTTTATTTTAAAGATATGTCTTTTTATTTTAAAATAATAAATTAGGTTTATAATTTAGATGTTTATTTTTTAATTTTAATTATGATTAAGTATGTCTGACAATGATTTGACAAATATTTAACGTTTTTAATGTGTTCTAGTTGCAAAAACAAATAAAGATTTTAATTTTGAGATTTTTATGCTTTTAAAATAGGGTTTTTATTAAAAATAATTTAATTTTTAAAATTAATTTCCAAAATACTTTATAAAAAAAAACGTTTGCAAAACTACCTCAAACCGCGCTTACGAAGCGCGGACGCTGCTCACGTGGCGCAGCGTCCGTGCTTCGTAAGCGCGGACGCTGCAAACGTGGAGCAGCATCCGTGCTTACGAAGCACGGATGGTGCTTGCGACGGAATTTAGCGACGGACTATATATAGACCCGTCGCTACGATTGAATCAGCGACGGTTCTAAAACACCGTCGCTAAATATGAATCGGCGACGGTTGCCTTTGCGACGGTTTCAAAACCGTCGCTCAGTGTAGCGACGGTTTCAAAACCGTCGCTCTTTGACCTTACAGCCACCATGCAATGTGCGCGCTGCGAAAAACCATTTTTGTTGTAGTGAAGATATTGAAAAAAAACAGACAAAAATTAATCACGAAATAAATTTTTTCAGATACTTTTACTAGGGGTTGGTACGGTACGGGGTATACCGTACTACGGTACCGTATACTGTACCGAAAATATCGGTATAGAATTTTTCCATACCGATACCGATACTGCGGTATATCGAATTTTCAGTATGAAAAAAGTTCATACCGGTACCGTACCGACACCGAAAATTTTGTCAAAATACCGAAAAAATGCCGGTATACCGAAAAAATTTTCGCTGACTCACTGAAAAAACCAGGTTGAATAGTAGAAGTTCCTGAAAAAACTTATTTCGGGATTAATTTTTGTCTGTTTTTTTTTTCAATGTTTTCACTACAACAAAAATGGTTTTTCGCAGTGCTGTTAATAATATTATTAGCGTGCAACGTAAGAAATTTCGAACTCTAAACTTAGCGACGGTTTTATCCGTCGCTACAAGTAGCGACGGTTTTATCCGTCGCGAAGGGAACCGTCGCCGATTCATTTTTAGCGACGGTGTTTTAGAACCGTCGCTGATTCAATTTTAGCGACGGGTCTATATATAGTCTGTCGCTAAATTCCGTCGCAAGCACCATCCGTGCTTCGTAAGCACGGACGCTGCTCCACATTTGCAGCGTCCGCGCTTACGAAGCACGGACGCTGCGCCACGTGAGCAGCGTCCGCGCTTCGTAAGCGCGGATTGAGGTAGTTTTGCAAACGTTTTTTTTTTAAAGTATTTTTGAAATTAATTTTAAAAATTAAATTATTTTTAATAAAAACCCTTTAAAATATGAGAATTAATGCATCAGATTTAAATTTATCATATTTATGTCTTATTTTATCTATTTATTGGTTTGAGATAATTACAATTACGTTAAGGATAACAAACGCTTTTTCACGATTAAACATATGCTAATTTCGCTTGAAAAACTTAGAGCTCGACATCCTCGCTTTGGGACGATTCATGTTTTTAGAACCTTGCTCCAGAGTCAATGGACGAGTGTGGAGCTTGTGTTTGGGCCATGATTCATCAAATGTGAATAGACGCGTAAATGCAATGGATAATGGTCGTACATGGTAGTCTATTCTCCACGAGAATTATCCAACTCACCGCTGATTACTTACATATCTCAATATCATTGAATCTTATAAATCCTTTAATGACAAATATGATTATCTGTATAGCAAATTTTAGCTTTAATATTTGTCAAATCCAGCAATGATGTACATAATTTACCCATCCTTTCCACTAGTTTGTGTTTATTCAACTCCAACGCAAATAGTGTAGATTCGATAAAAATACGATAAAGAAACCGTGACTATCATAAATAAATTATGTGACATAGCTAGTGGAAATAGAAGTAAGGTGAAGTCAACTAACTAGTTCTGGACTAATACCCAACAAAAGCTCAAGGGAAAAGAGCCCGAAAGGATGGGTAAATTATATAAGACAACTATTACAACTCTCCATCAATGAAATGAATGAAACCACCCCTGCCTTGTTCCCCTATATATCTTAGGTTTCTTAGGTAAATATAAGAATTCTATGTTACAAAAAAACAAAATTTTGGTGATGTGGAATTAGATCTACAAATACGCTCATTTCGTGGCCAATCAATAAAAGGCTGGTTTTCCAGAACCTACATTCTCACTTTGACTCGCAATTACACTCACTTGGAAAGGACAGCGCAGCGGCTTTACCCAAATGAATATCACATCTTCCAACACCCATCGAGAGCCTCTAATCTGTTGCTCGGTATTTCCAATGCACCAGGAGAAGGTCGCGCCCACGCAAACATCTGGACTCCCATGTACTGATCGGTTCGAATGATTCAGGTAATTGGCAAAGATCACCAATGCTACCATTGCGCCAGAAGAGATGCGGATAGGCAATAGGCCACATTCATTTGTTAATTTCAATGAATCAAGTTGCACTAGTTGAAGAACAATCAGAAAGGAACCACGTAGGGCATAGCACAAATGTCAGCTGATTTGATAACTACAGCCTTGGACCATACATGTTGCTCCGTGACCAAAACTGATTCCGACTTCATCCTAGTTGAAGGGGGCTGCTTGCTGAATAACCAGTCTTGATCATCATGTTCAGACCAGTCTCCTAACTTGGGTACCGTAAGTACCTCATTCAGATACTTGGAATCTGGATGGGGTGGTCTCCTTGTTGCTTCGGCAATTGGATCCTCCATCTTTGGCTCAGGGGGTGCCTTGTTCAAACAACTGGAATTATGAAGGGATGCCTTTGAACCTTCATTAAGTTGATCACCGATCATTGTAGAGGATGTAATAGGCTTAATTGACGATGATTTTTGGGCCTCAATCATACCATTTATCAACCGCTCGCCTTTATCAAGCAGAACACTGCTAGGAACCACATGCTTATTAGAAGCAGATGCACTGGGGGTTCGATAAGTTTCGAGTTTTCTTCCATTTTCAGTCGACTGATGAGTGGGCCTTGGCATTTTCATAGGCCTTGTTTCGTTCGCTGTAAAACAAGGAACACTAATCAGAGTGGCTAGAAATGCTTCATTTGAGTGGAACGTGGATATAAATCTGTTTGTCAAAGTACAAAATCAGTGAGCTGACGTTTTAATAAGTAGAGCAAGCAGTAACCATTATAATAGTAACTGACAGAATTTTTTAGCTTTTTCGAGTGTAGTGGGAAAATGATGTATAGTTTGACTACGGAACAAGAGAACCCACCAAGGAAAAAACCATTTGTGGCCATATCTTTCCTTTTTTTGATATTTCCGTCAGTAATAATGCTATTCTTAACATCCTTCAAGAAATCTGTGCTTTTGTTGCTGGTAACACCAGCAAGATCATTGTTCGCAAGATCTCTGGGCTTTTCTTCCTCAGTTTTCTTACTTTCGGTTTCTACTTTCAGCTTCTCTTTATTTTTCTTCTCCTCTTTTTTCTTCTTCCTGTCTTTTTCCTTCTCAACACGTTTTCCGACTCTGTCTCTGTCTTTGTCTTTGTCTTTGTCTTTGTGTTTGCATCGCTGCTTATTGTCACCAATTTCCTTAGATTTTTCTTTATCTTCCCACCTGCTGTCAATGTTTCCCTCCTCTGGTTTGGGAATCCCATCAACTTTACTTTTGCCAAATATGGCGAAGTTTTGTACGGTTGAATTTCCAACAATCTCATTCCTAACCCCTTGAACATCCATTTTCCTAGTATCAACTCTCTTATCTTTGTTATAGCTCATCTTTTCTTCTGCCGATGTTCCCGAAGAATTTCTGGCAGATCTTGATGCTGTCTCTTGACCACTTTTGTCCAATCCTGCAAGTCCCTCGGGCAACTGGCTGCTTGCTCTACTCGTCTCATCAGCTCGGATCCTTCTGTCCAGCTCCTGCAAAAATTTTGATTCCTTGTTTTCCAGGGAGGGCTGGCTGTTTTGAAAAGGTCTCCCGCCGTTTTGACCTGGAAAAGGTGCAGAAACTTTTCCTTCATCAGCAATATTGCTTCTATCTTTAGACTCGCCTTTCGGACGAAGACTCGCATGACCTTTTTCCCCAAGTTTTCCCGCAACTGTTGATTCCTCTGAGATGCTGCTTTTCTCTTTGTCTTTGCCTCGATCATCCTTGTCCTTCTTCTTGTCTCTGTGTTTTTCCTTCCTGTCCTTGTGTTTTCCTTTACGATCTTTCTTGTCTCTGTGTTTTTCATCACTTCCATCTTTCTCCCCCTTCTCTTTATCTTTACTCCTGTCCTTGTCTTTTTGGTCCTTTTTGTGCTTTTTCTCCTTGCGCTTTGCCTGAAAGCATGATAATAGTAAGGATATTTCTTCCCTAAATTTCAAAGAAATACTCAAAGTACAAACTCGGTCAAATAATCACACTTTCTAATTCGGTGAAATGAAAGTGTATCACAGGAAGAATTCAGTCCATAACTGAACATAATTCAAACTTAAAGCCGTCACTGATTCAAACTCTTCACCGTAAGCAAAAGAAAATCCCTTGTAAAATGACTATCAACAATCCAGAACACTTTAGATGGTGGAAGACGGCACATTTAACATAAGCAAATGTGTTGAAAAACACTCTGCATCCCAAACACTCATTTCTAATAATTTTACACATTTCTTGTTTTCCAAGCAGCATTCCTAAAATGCCATAAACTCGCCATCAACAGAGAAAGAGAGGGACAAGAAAATGTTTTTTTTTTTAATTTAATTGAATAGTTTCAGTGAAATAATTTGTTTGTATTCACCATGATTTCTTCTCTCCACCGATAATCTTCCAAAGTTTGAACTAATGTAAAAATGACCACCTTTTTTCTTTCCAGTCCTTCCTTTTGTATTCACCATAATTTCTTCCCTCAGATTATCTTGCAAAGTTTTTAACTAATGTAAAAACAGCCCCTTTCACTCATTAACTGTCTAATGGCACCTCAATGGCATGGATGGATATCGCTTGAAGTAAGAACATATCCAATGTATAATAGCTAGACAAACATATTCAAAAAGCATTTCAATTATCTAACCCCCAAGAAAATTAGCTTTCTATCAACAATGCTTTCTCACCTCCCATTATGGGAGAGTCAACATTCTCGGACGTAAACCTAAATTATAAAACATTTCAACATCTATAATACAAAACTATGCGAGAAAAGTTAATCAATCAATCAATCAAAAGTCATTAATCTATAAGCTATTTTGAGAAAAAAAGATTGTTCCGAAAGAAAAGTTCTTAATATGCAACATATGGTAATGTTCAGACTTCAATCATCCATTCTGATTGTCAAGCATTGTGTATTCAATATTTTTATTCAACAAATGCTGGCATACAATGCAACACTAAATTCTCCATATTCTACTTCTTTTCTTTTCTCAAGTTGAATGCGCACAAGATGATATGATAACATATATATGTATGTGTGTGTATATATATATAAACCTTTTTTCTTCATGAATCTTGGTTCATGCTTGATGTTGTTGAACAACAAAAATCCAATATCGTGGCTTTTTCCTAAGTGAATTTAAGCATGATTACACAAAAACAGTCAACCACATTGACAGGCATCTTTGAAAAAGAAAGCCAACATTGTGATCAAGTTACACTCACAAAGATCAACGGATTTGAAGTACTAGTCCAATCGCAGGTCCTTTCTCTTTCACAATAATATCAGAATGACTCCATGGTGGTGTTAGGTATCAGCATGCTTTACATACGACAATATTTACAAAAAGATTCAAACCAACAAAGATATGAGCATCTAACAGAAATAATCGTGTAAGAAAGTAACTTATTTACTTTTTTCCTTTGTCAATGGATTGGAAAATGCAAGATCTTATGGGATGACTCATCACCAAGCAGGAAGTAATAGATACTTAAACAGGCATACACGTGTCCATCCAAACACATGCAGTATCTGGAATTCAAGTGTGACCACCTCATAGTAAGGACAAAAGGAACGGACGAACCTCTTTCAACAAGTCTATTTCTTCTGGTTTGTGCTTCCTTTCATATCCTGGTGGTGGAAATGGAAAACAGCGAGACATTGCACACTTCACCAGAACACACAAAATGATTACGGTCAAGATTACTATATTGTTGGATTCATGGGCGGAGCTTCCCTTGGCCCAGTGTGGGCAGCTGCCTACATTGGTAGTGGCGGAGTCAGAAATTTGATACTACCTGGCTAAAGAATTTCTTAACAAAACAAAAAATAATATATGTCAATTAACTTCAAAGCGATTAGATATTCTAGGTTAAAATTTTAATTTTTATAGGATCAGTCTTTCTTTTTCTGCTTGGCTAATTCGGTTAGATACAAAATTAACTTTTTCGGAGTCGATCTTTCTTTTCGTACTTGAGCTATATGGGCATACAAGTTGAGCTAGAGACTGTTTTCAATCAAATGACTAAAGAGTGATGATTAAATGAATGAAAGCCGTGTTGTCTATGTAAATAAAAAAAAAATTTGTAACAGTTGTTGTACAGAGGTTTCAAACTATATAGACTCAGAAAGATCAATTGTAAGATAATTATTTTGTGGTGATTAATGATTATTTGATTAGAATATTTATATTTTATTTATTACTTATAATATATTGTTGGCTACACTGAACCAAAATCCTAGCTTCGTCCCTGGTTGGATTACTCCCCAAAATAGAAATGTGCCAATATGGAAACGGACCCCAGCCACTATATTTTCGTCCATGCAACATGACCACACATTGATATCGAGCTTCACCATTGCCACATATAACTAAATGCAGCTGTATCAACTTAGAATCTGTGTTATGTACTCTTGGTCCCAGACATGGAATAAATACAGAGCAGTAATCCAAAAGAGTGCAATACACAACAGTTATTGAACAAACACGAACCAAATCAAGAAAAATGTTATAATGCAGGTCATGCAGTACGAAATTGAATTAAAACCAAGTTAATCCGTAGAGGTTCTTAATAAAGATACATACTAGCGGTTGACGATCTAATTAAATGTCTACTAAGACAATGAAATTAATTTATCATCACCTTCTCTTGCAAGTGCATAAAAGCGTCAATAATCAATATGAGATTCCAAAAGTTTCAAATTTCATCAACTCTATCAAGTTGATCGGTCTTTCTTAGACAAAAAAAACATTCTTCTTAGTTGCAAAGCTAGCATATAAAGTTAGTTCTTGAGTTCCATAGGATTAAAACTAGCTCTCAACGGTTTTCAAATCTGCAAAGCAGATTCATCCCAGGGCACTTCCAAGTGAGTTTCCCAACTTTTAAAGCTGACAGATCATTACCCAATTGCAACAGAAAATTAGCTCATCGGCAGCATGATCAAATAAAAACCCTAATAACAAATTCATCGTCAGTATATTCCAATCTCATAAGTATCAAAACCATAATTACCAACAGGCATAAGAAAATCTAATCTCAATCAATCAAAGTGAATTTTGACTTGCGCCATATTAAGAACACGAAAATTTAGCACATTATGGCAAATACTCAAATTAAAAGAAAACAAATTTCGAAGAAGTATCGAATCGAGGCTATTATCCCAAAATTCGAAACCGCAAAACACCGTGATTTTTAAAACCAATTAAAAAACTTTGAGTTGAGTTCAATAGAACCCCAAATTAAACCAAATTTATCACATTCGATTCAACTTTAATTTTACATTGTCCGCTACAAAATGAAGAGCATTTGTAGAAAGAGACAACATTTCAATCTTTTTTGTTTTTCCCTTTATTCAATCCGACTATAAGACTAATAACCACATATGGTCAATAAATTGTTCTTCGCATTTATGCATGCAGTACACACACAGACGAATGTTGCATGTATGTATATGTTTTAGTGTGTGTTGTGTGTGTAGAATTGTCAGAAACGGAAGTTTATTTTGGTGTCCATGCATACCAAGTGAAACAAGGGAAATGGAGTAGAAAATATGACATATATTGTTTAGAGATAAATGAGTTCGTATATTTCTTCAACCATCGCCAGGAGCGGCGTGTTTGTGATTCCTTCAAGCTATATGGGATTAATTTAAATATCTTTCATTTCATCTCGTTTGAGTACTTGAACAAATACTAGCAACACACACACACACACATGTTGCGCGTGAGTGTAATGTATTGTATGAATATGCATATGTTTTATAAATCAAGTATTTGTATGAATAACATACTATATATCATATATCTCATGAACAGATAAACAAATATCTTTAAAAAAACCAATGACGTGATTGAAGAAAAGCTCAAAATAATGAGTATTTATTGGCAAATTATTAAATTTCAATAACATTATTATCGTTGCTTTTTTAACAATATTTGTTTATTTGTTAATGAGATATATGGTATATAGCAAGTTATTCATACAAATACCCGTTTCATAAAACTCACGCACATTCACACAATACATTATACAGAGTCACGCGCGGGTGTGTTGCTAGTATTTATAAAGACCAATATTATGCTCAAGTACTCAAACGAAATGAAATGAAAGATATCTCGTTTAATCTCATATAGTTTGAAAGCATCACAATACCTTTGAGCATTGCGAGTTGTAAAACGTGTACATAAGCTGCGCGTGAGGATTATCGAAGAAATATACGAACTCATTTATCTCTAAACAATATGTCGTATTTCTACTCGGTTTCCCCCACTTCACATGGGTGGTATCCCCGAACACCAAAATAAATCTCCGTCTCTAACCATTTTATAAACACCACATGCACTCAAACTTATACATACATGCGACATTCATCTCTGTATCTGATTCATGTGTAGATGCGAAGAGTAATTTATTGATTGTCTGATTATTAATGTTATAGTCGGATTATATAAATGAAATAACAAAAAAGACTCAGATCTTGTCCTTTCTGCAAATGCTCTTCATTTTGTAGCGAACACGGTAAAATTAAAGATGAATCGAATGCGATAAATTTGGTTTAACTTGGAACTATTGAACTAAGGTCGAAATTTTTTTAATTGGTTTTGAAAATCATGGTGTTTTGCGGTTTTGAATTTTTGGGATAATATACTCAATTCGATACTTCGGGAAAGTTGTTTATTTTCACTTGGGTATTTGTCATAAAGTGCTAAATTTTGGTCTTTTTATATGGCAGAAGTTAAAATTCACTTTGATCAAGATGAGATTTGATTTTGCCTCTTTAACAATTACGGTTTTGATACTTGTGAGATTCGAATATACTAACAATGAATTTGTTATTAGGGTTTTGTTATCTGATGACGCAGTCGATAAGCTAATTTTCTGTTGCAATTAGATAATGATCCGCCAATTCTAAAAGTTGGAAATTCACTAGGAACTTCATCGTTACATTGGGAAGTGCCCTGGGATGAATCTGCTTTGCAGATTGGAAAAACGATGGGAACTAACTTTAATCCTACGGAACTCGAAAACTCAATTTACATATTAGCATTGCAACTGAGAAGAAAGCTATTTTTGACTAAGAAAAGACTGTTGAACTTCATTGAGTTGATGAAATTGGAAACTTTTGGAATATCAGAGTGGTTATTTGATTATTGTCGCTCTTATGCACTTGCAAGAGCTGAGGAGTTATTTTGGTGTAATATATTGAACACAAGGACGATAAGGTCAAGGTGATCACAAATTAGTGGCATTGTCTTAGTAAACTTGTAATTAGATCGCCAACCACTAGCACACCTTTCTTTCTTAAGAACCCTACGGATTAACTTAGTCTTTGTTCAATTTTGCATCGTATGACCTGCATAATATCAACATTTTTCTTGATTTGGTTCATAGTAGTGTTTGTTCAGTAACTATGGGGTATTACAGTCCTTTGGATTACTGCTCTGTATTATTCATGTGTCTAGGACCAAGAGTACGCAGGTTCTAAGTTGAGGTGGTTGCACTGAGTTACATGGAGCAATAGTGAAGTTCGATATCAATGTTGGGTCATGTTGCATGGACAAAAATACAACGGCCGGTCCATTCCTATATTATGTTTAAATTAAAGCTAACGTCTTTCATCATTAGACTGACTTGGATGTGTTGGAAGGCGAGGAAAATCAAAATGCATTGAAACCACGGTATTCTTTTATTATGTTTTGATTTAGTAGAGAAGATATAAACTTGTAATGGTTAACTTAACATATAATGGGTTTTAATACTTGCCTTTGCAAGAAGTTGAGCAAATTGAGAATGAGAAAAATCAATGAGCCGAAGCTTGAGTTCTTCGTCGGTTCTTTATCCAGCCTGCTTGTGAAAGAAAATGTGGTTATGGATAAATACATCAACTATGTACAACAAAGAATGCAAATTGAACTTTCATGACTTTCGAGGATAGAAAAACCACTTTGTTCCAACTTCTCCAACATGCAAATCACACTGTATATTAAAATTTTGTTATTCTGGTTTAATTATGTTATCCAATTGAATCACAAAAACCTGTCACCAATTTATACAATTTTATATTCAATTGAAATCTTAATTATTAACTTCACAATTCTAAAACCCATTAGCACAGGTCAACAAACTATTTCTAGTTCAATCCCACCACCAAAAAGAAGAAATTAATAATTAAAATTGTTTACCAAAAAAATTTCAGAAGTTGAAAGTAAGAACCTCAAAAGGAAAGCACTAAGTTCCGGATCCATACCAAATTTTTTTAAAGCCATAAAAATAATAAGAATTTCAATCTAAATAAACCTAACAAACTTAATTTTTCGATATATTGTAAATGCAGACTCCCATATCTCATATCAAAACAAAAACACCAACAAAATAATTATATGATCAAATGGAATTGCTTGAATCAAATAAAGTCTTAGACTCTTATGCTTATACAAAACCTTTATTCAAACTTACAAATCAAATTCTATTAAAGTACAAAACTTTATTCAAACTTACGCAAATCAAAATCTAATTTTCAGTTCATTTATCCTATACAATTAAGAAAAACAGTATGCTAAGTTAAAAAAAAATTATAACCGAAAAAGGATGATAGGAAGTTTTCAAACCTATCAAACCAATTAGGGATGAAAAGGAAGACGTGATCCAGGTTAATTAAAAAAATAATATCCTCTTCAAGGGCACGAAAGTGTTGGATTTTCTGTTCAGATTTATGATGTCACAACAATTGAGCCACTCTTTGGTGTAATATCTTCAAGTCTTAATCAGACTAGAGCTGAAAACAAAAAATTGCATATTTGCAAAACTTCTCCATTCAAAAAAATTCACCATTCGATTTAGAGTTACCGAATTTCGCATCGATTAGCCGAGCTGACAGTACAACTCAACACCTTGAACATTTCATGCATTACCGAGGAATGACATTACTTATGCAACAATGTGCCAGATAATGAACATACTGTACCTGGAATTTGGATAACACGATAAAAAGATGAATTTTATGTAAAAATCTAATAATTTCATTGTGATATAAGTTTATTGCACAGTATGAGAGCCTGTTGTGCACTGCTTAAATTTTCAAGCCTATCAGACTATTTCTATATTTTCAGAGAGTACTATATACTTCATTGTTAAACTATTTCTGCTTTTTGCAACAGATGGATTCTCTTTTAATTATGAAAATATCTTGGAGTTGTGCTAAAAACGAAGTATAAAATACATTATTTCTGAAAAGAATCATCATTTCCAGCAATTGAAAAGCCCGGGGAAAAAAGAAGAAGAAGAGATCAAGAAGCCTGTAATGAGCAAAGCGCTTGTCACGGCTAATCTGTCCACTTTGTGGAATTTAATTATATTGAATAACCTAGCAAAGATGTCAATTGGTTCAGTATAGTAATTTCCCTGAAATCGAACTTAAAAAAGTTTCAAAATCTCAAAAATTGGGCAGAAGAGAAGCAAGAAACCACAAGTGAGAATCAATCCACCACAAACAATCAAGAAATCGAATAGGGTTCCAAATTACTCTACACCCAGCTATTCACAGAGAAATCCAGAACAAAATTAAAGCAGGGGCATAGAGTTTGAAAGCATAACCCGATAGAGTCTGGAGTGGTAATGCGATGAAGAATCGATGAAGATGCAGGCGATATCAGAAGAAAGGGAGAGGAGATCGGTCGAAGAAACGATAAATTGGAGAGGTGAGAAGTTTTATAATAAGGTGCAATTACTGATAAGCCAAAAAAAGAAAAGAAAAAAAAAATTATGTACTGTGGGTTTGATTAAGGGCTTTAATACAGTAATTTATTTAAGGATTCAAAATCTTTCAGCTTAGAAAATTGTTTTAGATTTTTAAGCTTCATGTTTACAGTGTTGATATTCTTTCAATATCCAATTATCCTTTTATATTTTATTATTATCTGTTACGATTGTTTTTAAAAGTAATTATATTAATCAAAATATAAAACTATATATTATTTGTGTGTTAAAAATAATCAAGCATATCAAATTTTTTAGTGGGTCTTATGTGAGACCGTTTCACAAATTAAGATCCGTGAGACGGGTCAACCTTACCTATATTCACAATAAAAAGTAATATTCTTAGCATAAAAAGTAATATTCTTAGCATAAAAAGTAATAATTTTTTATGGATGACCCAAATAAAATATCTGTCTCACAAATACGACTCGTGAGACCGTCTCACACAAGTTTTTTGTCATTATCACAACAAACAAAAAGATCTTACTAATATCAAACGCATCAACAAATTTAAATTTCATCATCTCGTTTCATTCCAACACATTAACAACATAATTTTTTTTTAAAAAAAAATTCGAACAAGTTATGAGCTCATGAAACAGCTTACAAGATACAAGAATTTATAAGCTGTTTTAAATAATTTCAATCAATTCTAGGTTTGAATTCCATGAGATTTGGTAACGATTGAAATTGGATTGAGGGACAAATCAAATGCCAGATTTAATTATTCAACTTCGTGTTAATCAATAACTCGATAGATTAACCCTTCTCTCTCCATATTTGTATAAATTGTATTTGTGGATGGATATGGGTAAGCATTCAGTTAGTTAAACCGAATTAATTTATAAATTCTTTCTAATTCTAAAAAATATCGCTTAATTTGTTTTTTTTTTTTAAAAAAATTGTTATAAAATAATTTTTTTTATATATGCCTCATATATTTTCAATACTCATAATATACTTTTTTGTTTGAATGTGATATTTGGTCTTTGCATAAATAATATTCGTCTAGTTCTTTTGAAACAAAAATAATTATCAAATCTGTATAATTCAGTTTTCGGACAATTTATTTTTCGATTGACAAGTATACTTAAAGCTTTTTTGTTTAAATTATACAATTCTCGTTGATGCCACATATTCTGAATATTAAACTTAATAACATTTAATGATAGTGAAAACATATCGAGACATACGCAAGTATTTTGAGTTAAAAACCCCTAAATAAATTAATAGCTGAAACTTATGATATTTTCAAGAAAGAAAATGTATCGTGGTGTTTGAAATGTTTTTTTTGGGATATTGTTATGCATATATAATTTTCCCAAAAAAACTATAAAATAGTAAATTTCGGGAGTGTCTGTAAAATAATTTTCCCAAAAAAAAATTATTTGAAAGTAATTTCGGGAGTGTTTGTAAAATATTATGTTTTTGTAGAAGTAATAAAGTTTTTAATTACGAAAAATATGAAAATTATAATTGAGCAGTGTTTGAAAATAAAAATAAAAACTAAAATTTCTTTAAGATACATCATTTAATAAATATATGAGTTATTTTTACTAACCTTTTAATAAAATAACAAAGGCAAAAACTTGTGTGAGACGATCTCACGGGTCGTATTTGTGAGACAGATCTGCTATTTGGGTCACCCATGAAAAAATATTACTTTTTATGCTAAGATTATTACTTTTATTGTGAATATCGGTAGGGTTGACCCGTCTCACGGATTATAATCCGTGAGACGGTCTCACATGAGACTCACTCAATAACAAAAAGACTCTTATTAGATAACACATGTATCTCTTCATTTATTCGAACGAATATAAATGTTGTTTTGGGATTTTATGTTTTTGAATTAAACAAAAATATTGAAGATTTTATTTATTTATCAAAATAATATAATCACATTTTGAAAAATCATAATCAATAAAAACTAGTTTTGAGAGTCTAATTAAATTAAGTTAAAACATAATCAAAATTTGAGGTTAAGAAATATAAAAATAAAAAATGAAAATATATGATTTTTTAATGATCGCAAACACTCACGTATCGATTATTTCTTTTACAATATTATAAAAAACTAAAAAAATTTCCAGCTTAAAAAATACAAAATTTATTATATGATATTGTATTAATGGCAAAAACTTGTGTGAGACGTTTTCACGGGTCGTATTTTGTCAGACGGGTCTCTTATTTGGATCATCCACGAAAAATTATTACTTTTTATGCTAAGAGTATTATTTTTTATTGTGAATATCGGTAGGGTTGACCCGTCTCACAGATAAAAATTCGTGAGACCGTATCACAAGAGATCTACTCTATATCAATAATGTGTCCGTAATATAATGAACCAGAAAAGCATTTAATTTATGTATATATATTTTTTTCAAAGGTACAATTTATTTGTTCTAGATTAATGAGAGAAGTAATCATAATTTCAAAAAGCAATCATCGAAATATCAGTCTTATTTGGAAAAAATTGTATGATTTATTTAGGTTGATTAATTCAGTTTTGCCCAGCTTCTGAACGCTATTTTCTTCCAAATGCATAACCAAACAGCGTCTTATGTGGTAAGGGGTTAGGCGCGTGAGTAGATGGCGCGTGGTGGGACATCTCGTGAAATTATGTTTTGAGGGAGTGGGATGGTTCCTGTATTGGCTGTTTTTCTTGCACAAATTTTGCATCTCCACGTGGCATTGCCCATTTCTCTTTGTGTCTGGCCGTACACGTGTCCAGATGGACTTTCCGTCACAAACCTGAAAATTTCTGGCAAATTTTATTAAATTATTACCTGTTTTTTATATTGCGTGGGAGTTTTTTCATGATAATCAAATATTTGTTATATATATATATATATATATATATATATATATTTAATTAAGTATTTAAATAAGTGCATCAAATATTAATATTAATAATGTTGTTTTCCTTTTATAATCAAAATTTTAATTTTTATATCAGATCTAAAATAATTGATACTCAAATATTACATATTAATATAATTATTTTATTGTTTTATATCGATTTCCACCTGTGAAAATACATGTGAGTCAAAGGAGCACAAAAATAATTTTTAAAAAAATAAAAAAAGTTGAAGAATATATTATTTCTTACAAAAACTGAATACGAACTTAACTTTGATTTTGAGATGGAAAGCAAATTTATCCCTTAAATTTTTCGGGGTTTAAAAAAACTTCAGTCCCCTTGTACGATTGTTCCAAAAATACCCTTGAGATAACCCGTCGCGGCAGATAATCCAAATAATTCAACGCCCGCTCGACGCAGGAGATAATAACTCTTCAAGGAAATGGATATAAATCTCTCTTCGTCCGCTTTCCTTCGAATGCTATGAGGGACCGAGCATAAACCCTAGCCGCTTCGTCCAATTATTTAGGTATTTTTCTTTCTCCGTTCCACTCCGAGATTATGCCCTGTGAGTGGTGCTATTGGCTTTTTGCCTCTTAATTCTGTTCCAGTTACTTATTAAGATCATTTTTGAGGTAGGATCAAATCCAAATGCTTCAGTTTTATGAAAGAAGTTGGAATTGTTTATTGTTCACTTGATTTTATGTTTTGATGCTTTGCGTTTACATGTCAATTTAATTTAGTGTTTCTTCTGCATCATCTTTACTGTGATAATCCGCCACTAAATTTGAAAAAGGCCCTGGTCGATATGATATTAATCGTAGTGTAGTTTAAATTAATTGGATTGAACAGTTAACTTGTTATTTTAGCTACTTGCAGGATTGTCTTTCTTGTACTAGTAATGAGTGTTTCAGGTGTTATCTAGCTCTTTGTAAATTTAATCCGCAAATTGTCTATTTCGTTTGCTTGTGAATTTCTTTATTACAGATTTTTGCACAAATGGCACACTTGAACAAAGTTGGAACTCTGTTGAGACACAGCATGCTTTCCGGCACTGCATCAAATTACCAATCATCACTATTTAATGCTGTTCGCTGCATGTCGACGAAACTTTTTATCGGAGGTTTATTCTCTGAATCCCATAGAATTTCTGACCCATGTATTTTGTTCCCATGATCTGAGATATTAATGTTTTCCCCCTTCGATAGGGCTCTCGTTTGGTACCGATGATCAGTCTCTAAGAGATGCATTTTCCAGCTTTGGTGATGTAGTTGAAGGTGAGAAATATTATGCAATGTCTATCATTTTAGAATATTTTTGTAGCCAGCTGCAATTCTTCGTATTCTTTCACTTGAAGCAGTGTCGGAGCATTTACTCAAATATGGCTTTAATGCTTTGACCATTTGGTTTAATTCCAAGATTTTCCCATTAATTTTTGCTTTGATAATCTTTCTTTTTCTGAGATCAGACTTTAGTTCATCAGCCATCACCATTACAAAAGCCTCAACTTCTATATAGTTGGTGACATGAATGTTATGTTTTCTTTGGGCTCTATCTGACGTTAAACCTTTTAATAAAATGGTTATTGTTAACTTTGAGTCATTAGATTTGTGTAGCCATTTTTAATAGATAAATTAAATTGTCTTTTTAGATACAACTATGTTGTCTTTTGTGTCAGTTATCAAATTGCATCAGCCACACTTAGCTTTTGTGTTTGTCACAAGTACATTTTTGAAGTTGTATTGGCTCTTCCAACTTAGACTTGGATTCAACGTCATTGTTCTTGGTGTGTTAGCCGTCGTCATTGTTCTTGGTGTGTTAGCCGTGTGTCTGTTGTTTTGGATGTGATTTATGTTAAAAACCTGAACTAGTCTGTGTTTGCTTTACTGTACTATGTTAACACATAAAACCTTGAATCCTTATTTTGTACAGCTAAAGTCATCACTGACAGAGACACTGGGAAATCAAGAGGGTTTGGATTTGTGAATTACTCGAGTGACGACTCTGCCAACTCAGCTCTGTCAGCCATGGATGGACAGGTGAGGTTTTGCGTCAATCCTCTGTTACATGGTTGATTAGTGTTTGAACGATGAGTTATGTGCCAATATAAATGGAACACATTATACCTGTAATAAGAGATAATGGGATCACCCATTTGATGCTTCATACCAAGGAAAATAAAGGAGGAAATGTATTTCTATTGTCTTGGATATGCTTGTAAACAATGGCTAATCTTCTGTATTCTCTCTTTTGCTTCAGCAACTGAACGGGAGGAACATCCGGGTGAGTCACGCCCAGGAACGAGCACCTCGCAGTAACTACAACAATTCTGGTGGTTATGGTGGTGGGTTTGGCAGTCGTGGAGCAGCTGATGATGGATATTAAGCCCGCGTATAGCTTGTTCTTTCGTCCATATGGGCATGACTAGTTTGAATTTATGAACTTGATTTGCATAATGTTTTTGAACCCTGCTTTTGTTTGCTTACCCTTTTTGAGCCCATAAATGCTACTTCGGTTCATCATTTTTCTTAGGTTTGCTTCAGTTGATGTCACTTGTTTTTAATGGGAATGACCGAGCTAATTGGTTGGCTACACTACATACATGAGATGAAATTAACGTAAGACCCATTATGCTGCGATGTCAGCGCCTGAGTAATATATATATATATATATATATATATATATAGACACACACATTAAGAATCTCTAAAGGGGAGACAAAAATAGTGTCTTGGTGTATTTTTGGTTCTTCCAATTTTGCTATCAAGATTATACTTTTATTTTTAATTTTTTAAATTTTAATGAATATTTTTTTTTTATTACTACAATTCAAATAACACTTTAATCTTTCGATAATTATAAAAAAATATATACATGTACATAATAACTAATATTAATTAAGCGTGATTGGTTTTAAATAACCACCTTTGAATACCAAATGTAGATTTCTCGAATGCCAAAGCCGAAGAATGCAATATTTTTATTTTTCTTCTCTATCTATATATATGTACCATATTAATATATATGTACCATATTAATTTACTATATGATAATACATCGATATTTTAGAGTAACCATCTTGGTCATTTTAACAAATTAGCAAAAATGCTCCTTTTATATTTCAATAAATTTATTATTTACCACCTATATTTATCACATTTCAGATTTATTTTTTTTAATTTAGAAACAATTGAAATATTGATTTATCTTTGGATATAACATAAATTATTTATACACATGAATTTTTTCTCGTGTAGATTACTATTACTTAATAATGTACCAACATCTTAGAATAACTATCTTGATCGTTTTAATGAATGAACAAAACTACCTCTTCTTTCTTTCAATAAAAAGTATTATAAAAATGTATTTTTATAAAAATTAAAAAATTTATTTATCAAAATCAATAACTTAAAGATTAAAAATAATTAATTAGGTTAAACATCTATACACACGAATTATGACGCGAGTGTGTTGTTAATATACAATTTCTTGACCGCTAAAATATATATATATGTGTGTGTGTGTGTGTGTGTGTGTGTGTGTATATATATATATATATATATATATATATATATATATATAATATTTTTATTTTTCGACACAAGTTTACTTCAGTTAACACTATGATGGATTTATCTGTATAAAATAAAATCTAGAAGGCAGAGCCAAAATTCTAGAAATGATGGATCACAAAATTATACCAATCTTACCAGAGTAAAACACAAGGGGTTCAATAATACTCGACTTACAAGGATAACTGAGCAATTACAACGAAACGAAAAAAAAATTCTTATAGTATAATAATGTTGGTAGGATTTTATGGCAAACATACATGGCCGTGGGGCCATATACAACTCTTACAAGCAGAAGGCAATTTCAAGCGAAAATATAGCAAGAAAATACGACGAAACAACAGCCAAATTAAATGTAACTTTAAAGTATAAACTTCATCACTCAATCAAATTATTCAAAGAAGCTAAAAGCAACATATTTTACTTATTCGTGATTGATTTAGCCTTGGTACTTCATCTCAGACATCTTGAAGCCTGGCATGTCAAACGAAGTAGAAAATTTTTCAACATCTGCCTTCAGCTCATCAATGTCTTTGTTATTCACAAGACCCTTGTTGAAGTCCTTCAATAATTTGCCATGTTCCTTTTGGATCTTCAAGGTAAGAGAGACTGCCCTGTGAAGGAATTCACCTATCTGTTCAAAGTCTTTCTCGACTAACCCTCTTGATGTCATGGCCGGAGTACCTGTAGCAAAAACAATCATTTAATCCTCATTCACCTTGTACAAGTGTGAAAGAACCAAGATTTGGTCCAAAAAAATAAAGGGGGATGGTTACCAATGCGAACCCCTCCTGGGGCCAAGGCACTGCTGTCACCAAACACAGCATTCTTGTTAACAGTAATGTTGCAGAGATCACAGAGTTTTTCAACCTTATTTCCTGAAAACACCACAACAGATGATTATCAATTGAAATCAACACTGAAGAGCAATTTTAGGTATTATATAAACCAAAGAGATTTATATCCTACATACCGGTCAATCCAAGAGGTCGAAGATCCCACAAAACCAAGTGGTTCTCCGTTCCACCGGTGACGAGCTTGTACTCTTTGCTCATCAGGTAATTGCCAAGGGCAACAGCGTTGGCCCTTACTTGTTTAGCATAGACCTTGAATCCCGGGGACATTACCTGTTTCAGGGCCACAGCAAGAGCACCAATCTGGTGATTGTGAGGACCACCCTGAAGAGATGGGAACACAGCAAAGTTAACCTTGTCCTCAAAGTCGTAAACGGCACCCTCGGGTTGGCCTTTCTTGGCTGGCTTTGGACCTTTCCTGTAGAAGATCATCCCTGCCCTTGGGCCCCTCAGACTCTTATGAGTTGTAGTCGTAACCAAGTCGCAGTGCTCGAATGGATCTGCTGCTTCCTAAAACCATTAATCACAAAATAATTTATTCAAATAATACAGCTACCCGCAAAACTAGATCACATCCACATTCCCATTTAATCACACCAACATACAGATCCCGTTCAAATCTATGATCCCACAAAAAACACCACTCAATAATAAAAATCTGAAGACTAAGTAAAGAGCAGCTGATATAAAATCAGAAGCTCAACAACAAATTACGAGAACGAAGACCAAAAAACTAAACCAAACACGTCAAGCCCATTTTTCCATGCAACATAAGGACAAAATATATAAAAAAATTAATCTATATTCCAAGCTCGACATGGAAATAGAATAACAGGATAAAGCAAACAAATCAAACCCGTCCAAGAAAAGCTATCAATAATTAAATTGCTGAATATTCAAATGATCAGATCTTAGTGCCAAATCCCAGAATGCAAATATGGTAATGGCTAGTCGCAAACTGAACGTTCGAATGAGGTGATGCCTCGTAGCAAGCTGAAACCCGTTTTCCAACATAGGAGAAATCATCAAAATGCATTTGTAAAATCAAAGAAAAGAATACCTGAGCAGCAACAAGTCCACTAATATGCGCCATATCACAAAGCAATAAAGCCCCGCACTTATCCGCAATCTCCTTCAACCTCTTGTAATCCCAATCTCTAGGATAAGCGCTCCCTCCACATATAATCAATTTTGGCCTAAAATCCATGGCCTTCTCATCCAAACGATCGTAGTCAATATATCCAGTTTTGGGATCCACCTTGTACGGCAAACTCTCGAAATAAATCGAGGTCGCGCTAATCTTCTTTCCCCCAGAAGTGTAGTACCCGTGAGTCAGATGCCCACCCGAAGGTAAATCAAGCCCCATGATCCTATCATGTGGATTCAAAACGGCGGTGTAGGCAGCGAAATTGGCAGGAGAGCCGCTGTAGGGCTGAACATTGACGCCCCATTTGGTGGGGTCGAGGCGGTAGGCCTGGAGGGCTCGTGATCGGGTGAGGTTCTCGATCTCATCGATGTACTCATTTCCACCGTAGTAACGGTTGCCAGGCATGCCTTCGGAGTACTTATTGGTGAGAGGGCTGCCGAGGGCCTCGATTACAGCGAAAGAGGTGAAGTTCTCCGAAGCGATGAGCTCGATTCCACTGCATTGGCGGCGCTTTTCCTTCTCAATGAGATCATGGATTTCTGGGTCTACGGTGGAGAGCGAGCTGTTGCCCCATTCAGTGACTGGATCCATTTCCCGGCTAGAGAGGAGGAGGAGGAGGAGGAGGAGAGGAAAACGGGAGGTTGGTGCTGAATTTAACAACCAAAGGTGGCTTGATGAAAAGACCACAGTACCCTCCTGTGGTTGGTAAATACCATGCCTACATCAAGTGGCCATTCCCGACCCACGCCTCGTGTTATATTATTATTTTTTATTGTTATTATGCTATTTAGTTATTATTCTGCTGATTTATTAATATAATTCGTTATCACTCTTTATTTGTTAATATTCAATTTTATTTTTAAAAAAACACTATATTTATATACTTAATATTATTGTTATTTAATTAAACTTTGTTGCTCCATAGAAATTAGCATTATGTCATGGTCTTGCACTTTATTTATTTCTAAAAAATACCATCTTTTATTTATATGTAATTTTTCATGTCTAGACTATTTCATTATTATTTTTCGAAAATTTACAAATTGAGAATACACATTGCTTTATTATGAAGATAAAATATTATTCTTTTTAACTATCAAACTGAAATCTTTGGTTTGTTCCAAAATCATATTAATAAATTAAAGAAAATTTTCAAATGTTTTTCAACTGTTAATATATAACATGATGTTATAATATTTATTATTTAAGTTATGCATATATATCACACTTGTATCTTGATGTGTAATATATCTATATCTATATTGCATGCTAATGGTACCGTAAGAAACAATAGCCCAACAAAGCCGTATTCTCAGATCTTCAGTTTCGAGGGATAGCCATCTTTATTGTTGGTGGTTACTTTTAGGTATGCAATCGAGTCGAGCTTAATAATATTAGGTTTAACTTCACTCGTTTAATATTAATATATATATATATATATATATATAATTTTGAAGTTCGAGTTTGATTTGAGTTTTTATCATGATAATCGATCTCGATTCTTTTTAAAATTATTAAGGTCGTGAATAACTCGAGCTTGAATAGTTAATAACTCATTTATCATGTTTAACGAGTTTGATTCGAGCTCAGCTCGTTAAGATGATCATTTTCGAGCTTGTTAATTAAACATGCTCGTCGGACATTCATTATCATGTAAACTTTTTAATAATTAATCTTTAAACACATCATGTGTTTTTTTTTTGGGAATTTTTTTTTTTTTTTTTTTTACAAAAAGTGATAGAATGGGGTTGGTGTGGTGAAGTAGTTGTTGAGTGGTTAAGACTTCAACATGAGTTGATTATATATAATATATACCAACTTCAGAATTATATTTAAAATTATAATCGAGGGTTGGTTAAGCATTTCCGTTTACGGAAGGATATTGGGCGACGCATCAAGCCACCAACTGACCAACCATAATTCGTTATCTTCGAACCTCATTTCATACAAAAATGGTTGGTTATTATTATCATAGAGTAGTGTACATACAACTAAAGTAGTTACGAGTTAAGAAATGTAATATTCTCCCGAGAATAAGTAGTAGATTATGCGTGGTTTTAGGACATGAATACGCCCCAGCATGCTTTCTTGGACTTAAAACAAGGATCTACCAAAAATGTCGTAAAGCCACGTAAAATAGTTAATATAACAAGGAAGATAAGATTTTTTTACTTTGGCTTGACTGGATTATTAATACTCAATTCAAATAGAATTTATATTATTCATGCAAAAAAGTGAACATATTATACAAACACGTAACGCGTGCGTCGATGCACTAGTTGAAATAAGTTGTTGGTATTGGATATAAGATAGTGAACTTAATATAGATAAAAACTTGTTTGAGATGGTCTCACATGTCGTATTTGTGAGACAGATCTCTTATTTGGGTCATCTATGAAAAAGTATTACTTTTTATGCTAAGAGTATTATTTTTTATTGTGAATATGAATATGGTTGATCCATCTCATAGACTAAGATCCGTGAGACGGTCTCACATGAGACTCACTACTTAATATATTTATTTGATAAACTAATAATAATAATTAAAAAAAATAAGATCCGAGATCCACCAAACACTCCAGATCTCAACCGTCCATTTTTTCCCATTAAAACCTATTTATACACGACTAAGCCACACCAGTTCCTCGCATCATTCCGAATAGCCAGATTTTCTTCCATAAGCGATGGCTCTTTTGGTGGACAAGACAACCTCCGGCCGGGAGTACAAGGTCAAGGACATGTCCCAGGCCGATTTCGGCCGCCTCGAGATCGATCTCGCCGAGGTCGAGATGCCGGGCCTAATGGCTTCCAGGGCTGAATTCGGGCCATCCCAGCCCTTCAAAGGCGCCAAGATCACCGGCAGCCTTCACATGACTATCCAGACCGCTGTTTTGATCGAAACCTTGACTTCGTTGGGAGCCGAGGTGAGATGGTGTTCATGCAACATCTTCTCCACGCAAGATCACGCCGCTGCCGCCATTGCGCGAGACAGCGCCGCCGTTTTCGCGTGGAAGGGGGAGACCTTGCAGGAATACTGGTGGTGCACCGAACGGGCTCTTGATTGGGGGCCCGGTGGTGGTCCCGATTTGATTGTTGATGATGGTGGTGACACTACTCTGTTGATCCACGAAGGTGTGAAGGCTGAGGCCGAGTATGAGAAAACAGGTAAGGTTCCGGACCCGAATTCTACTGATAATGCTGAGTTTCAGATTGTTCTCACTTTGATTCGAGATGGGCTGAAGTCTGATCCCAAGAAGTACACGAAGATGTTAGATAGATTGGTTGGTGTGTCTGAAGAGACAACCACTGGTGTTAAGAGGTTGTATCAGATGCAGGCTAGTGGCACTCTTCTTTTCCCTGCTATCAATGTCAACGATTCTGTCACCAAGAGCAAGGTATATACTTTTTCACGCACATTTGTTTATGTTTTGTTGATGGGCATTATCTTTGCATTTGATATATATCTTACATTGTTCGAATCAGTTTAGTCATGACTGATCGTAATTATGCTTATTGGATCTTGTTTAATTTGCTAGTTGACATCGTTTCGAAGCTTTAGATCCATTGTTTGTTTGTGATATTTGTGTTATGATGATCAAGTTAGTTTTTTTGGCTCGATCCTAAACGTTCTTTGTCGGATCTAGCTTAATGTCATGTCAACTTTTTGAAGCTTTGGATCTTATGTTCTGTGAACTACACATTTAAATCCAATATATCTTTTTAGATGCCCTGTTATTGGTTATGCTGATCCACATGATTATTACATTACAATTAAAATTGTAGCCTATTCC